>NW_009926720.1:44900-78327 GCF_000696875.1 Nestor notabilis
AAAAAGCAGCAATAGGACACTGCAAATTTTTAAAGAGAAACTCCTGTTGAACCTGGTTTGTCCAATCATGTTTAAAAAGTAAAAAAGAAAGAAAAGTTGAGGAATACTTAATTTTGAATTTATACACTTTAACCAGAAAACTAGAAAAAACTTAATTCTAAAATTGTTGGAAGTATCAATTGTTCAGTTAGAAGCCAAAGTATTGCAAAAACATGCCTCTAAACACAATTTAAACAGGATTTTGTTTTTACTTTTTGAAATTGCCTCTTATAAACAGATGCCCAACAGTTGCCTAAAGCCAGACTATGTAGTTTTTCATCAGCAGTTGCTTTGGGATTTGTAAGAAAAAGTCAAATAGTTGTAGTCTATTTACAATTAAGTCATGACAAAACCAGAAATAATACATGTAATTAATGACTTTTTTCCCAGCTAAACTCCTTTAAAGGCTACACAGCAAGAATTATCTACTACTATGTAGGAGATAAGTGTTCAGTAATGACCCATGAGAAAACACAGTTCACTTGAATTATCAGTCTGAAGATTTACAGTATTCTCAAAAATACTGGGTTGGAGGTTTTTTTTTGTTTTGTTTTCGTTGTGGTTGTTTGGGTTTTTGGGTTTGAGGTTTCTTTATTTTGGAGTTGTCTTTTTGTTTTTTTAAGGAATTTCATGAATCTACAACATTCGTAAAGGCTTCTGATGAAATTATCAGAGTACCAAAGTCTTGTTAATGAAATGAACAGACAGGGCATGATACCAGTGAGTGACAGAAGACAACTCTAAAGTAAGCCAGACATATCCACATCTTGACAAAACAGACAAGGAGAGCAGCATTACAGGTCATTCACACAGCTAAAGGCAACCGCAAACAATGCTTTCAAAACAAAAGCTTCCAGGCAGTGCATTAGACTGTAAAGGGAAGTAATGAACTCAGAACATCTTAGTGAAAACTTGAAATCTAAATGAATTTTCTTTCAGGAAAAGTATACCAGACTGTTTCCCCTCCCCCAGGTTCTGCTGCTGGAAGCTGTAAGACAACAGGAATGCAATTTGCACTTTAGCCAGATGTTTCAACCTGAGGCAACATCAAATTATTTCCTATCCCTGAACACTAATGCACTCTCAACATTTTTAATGGCTTTCAGGAGTGCTACAGATTTGGATGTAGAAAAGCATGCGTCTTCTACAGCAGTTTTGAAGTATCATACTGAAGTGAGGCAAATTCATCTCCAAATGTTTCAGAGATCACCCGTCTAGAAAACAAGAGATTTGACTGCATTCTAGAAATAAGCTGTGCTTCGTGGAAATCTCAACTCCCATTGAATAGAACTGATACAGTTTTCCTCAATTTCACCACTGTTTTTTAGGTTGATAATTGAAATGTTGGCATATGCCACTTTCTAACAGTCACCGTCTTTGCTTTTTGGGTTCAGCCATGCAGTCTTATATAGCCGGGCCCCCTGACTTGCCTGACACAGGCAGTTGTTTTTCTGACATATGCCAATCAGTCAGCTCTATAAGAGTCAGTAAGCTCGGAGGCTACTCTACACAGAGGATTCCATACTGTCAGGCTGATAAACCTTGGTGGTGACTTGAAATATATGAAGCCTCCCATGTTCTGTCCAAACTTCCTTGGAGGCTACAGCTAGAATCCAACCAACAGCTAGAGATTCAGTAAATGTTCTTGAAAGTAATAATTTCCACTGATCATTTTTAACATATCAGTATTTCCTTATAGAAATCCCTTTCATGAGAAAACTTCTTATGAGCCCTGGCTATGGAATCTTTAAAAACAACCAAGCAACCACACTGCTGAAAAAAACCCTACAGACCCCCAAAAATCCACACAGCAAAAAATGCCAAACATGCCCTGTATAATCCAGCCTGATTTATTGCTTCTGATTAATACTAGCAATTTATATAATGTCCTGTAAAAAATCACTGCCCTTGTGACATGTCACTGAAGTTTGGACTCAGAAAGAATATCCTCTCAATTTTTCCATCTGATCTGTATTTTAAAACTGCCATTGCAAAGCAGGTTTAACCATAACCCCAGAAGTCCATTGTCCATTCTCTTCCCCTGCCCAGTTTCCTCTGTAAGTAGCTTCTGCACCTTTATTTTAGCTTATCCATAACTGTTACGAAAAGACAAGCTGAACATTTATTTACATCTGTTTATTTAAACTGATAAGCAATTAAAAGCAAAGAATCTAAATTCAAAAGTATGCCTGGGGTATGCATGGCAACAGCTGGCTATGGCTGTAAAATATTAATACATTCAGTTTTAATTCTCCAAATAAGCACTGCAGACTTACATTTACAATATTATCTTTCATGCTAATTTTTAACTTTTTTTCTATTACTGTATGGAGATTCACAAAATTTCTTTCCCCAAACGGTTTTTACATCGGGGTTTCATTCTTTTCTTCCTTTTCCTTTTTTTATGATTACAAACACCATGTCCCCCCTGTGACCCTGCTCAGAACACTTCTCATGTATATCATGACAAGTGTAACAAAGCAGACTGCCAATTCCAGTGCAGTCAATAAGTCGCAGGAGTACACCAAAGGAATTTTTTGTTACCTCCAGTATTTTACTACGTGATTGAAGTGTTACCCAACTCTGAAATACTTATAATCTTGAGACGTCATATCATAAAAGAATGAGCTACAATTTTCTATATGCTTTAGGACAAACCCACAAAATGTGAGAAATAAAAAGAAATAAATTAGCAAGGACCATTACTCTCTATTCATTTATTTACCATCAGCACTTTCTATTCCACACTTTTGCTAACTGCAACAGTCAATTTTCTTCCTATATCCCTCCCACTGTTAAGTCACTCTGAACCTCCCTCATGTTTCTAGCAATTACAAAGAAACGTATGCACTTCTGCTATTATTGACTGTAAAAATACATTCCTTGTGCGTTCACTGAATTTAACTGCTTGCTGTGTTCTAGGAGAACTTGAGCTTTATTGCCGGTGCAGCTTTATTTCATATGCTTGTGCAGTTACATTATGTTACATTAGTACTCCACCAGCTTGAACTAGCTCCTTACCTGAATCTACAATACATGACAAAGAACTATTTCTCTAAAAATTAGAACTTGTACTAATGTTCTGTAAGGAAATCGAATCCTGAATTTGTGTAGAAATTGTTTCTGATTCTGGGCTTCTCCTTCTAATGCAAACATTTCAGACATCATGTGGATACCTAAAGGAGAAATATTAGATTCACATCATTCTATGTTCCATGATATTCAGCTTAATCTAATAGTCACAAAGAAGTCATTTTCACAGTAAACATCTTTAATTTCTCAGTGGAACTTCTGAAAAAACCACCAAAGGGTGGCAATATTTTTATTTTTTTTAAGCACAACAGACTTGTTCTGGGGAAAGGTTCTTGACATTATGAATGAGTTATGGTACTTGGCAAGTAAGCTGAGCTTGGTAGAGTGATAAGCTGACTGACTATAATAGGTTAAAAAGTGTAGGAAAAATATTATTTGAATCAGACTTGAAAAGCATTTCAAGGCAGCCATGAAGTGTGCATGTTAAATCAGAGAGGTGAGAGAAATACATGGTTCTTTCCTAGAAGATAAGATGTTTCAAGCTTTTCTCACCCATTCTGAAACACAGCTATAGGTGAGGGAAACGTGTCAGATAGACTTGGCCAAAAGAAGGCCTCCATATATTGGAAGGTCTAGTAAACTTAGATTAAAATCTTAATTATTTTATTTTTTATGATTCTCACAACAAAGCATAGGTTTAGTTTTGGATGGTTCTCATGACGTCAGCATTACAAGTGTCACAGCTGAAACCTCCTTTACTTTTTTATGTAATGAAAAGAAATCCATAAGCATATTCTGAAGAATCCCTTCGACTATTCCTTCTCTTGAGAAATTCATCAGTATTTGCAAATACTGAAAAAAAACCCAGAGCATTATAACTGCCAAGACTATTCAGTTGCTTAGAACTTTTTAAAGTGTCAGCTTTTATTCACACTAATTGCTAGAAACAATGATTTTTGGCATGTTACCTGAATTCCCAGACAGGATTAATAAAACCCGTTTTATTTTACATCAGATGCTGAGTCACCATAAGCTAGTCCAAATCAACTATTTCACCAACAATCAGATCAGTTGCAACAGATATGAAAATAAATAGTTTATTTTTTCCCCTCAGCCTGAAAGGAAGTAATTTTAGGGAAGACATGGAAGTTAAAAAATCCTATATAAACTTTAATGACGACAGTTAAACTTCCTTTCACATCTGTGAAGTATGCTTAACGAATTACTATTCATTTACATGATGAATGACTACTCATATTCAAGCACTTTATCTCGCAGGAAAGAAAATAGCTTTTACATGCTTCTGCAGTTGTTACTGTTTTTCCCTTCCTTTTTAATCTGATATTTAGTGTCCATATTTTTTCTGGAAATATATGACAGCTATTGTATGCCAAAAGAAGTGATAATTAGTCTTATATGACTGTCTTCATGTTGTCATAGCTTTTCTAAACTTTGAACAGATTTAGTTCTTACTTTCTCTTAGACTAGAAGTTGGAAACCTGGAAGCAGATAAGCATCCTAATCTTAAGTATAAACCTAGATTTCCAACGCTTACCTTTAGCTTAACAATATTTTAAAGATTATATAAGCAAAGGAAAAATGTTCCAAAACTTCTGGAAAACTAGACAGCTATTTATGGAGTATTCAGCAACCAGCAGAGTGACAACTCACCAATAATTCCTTTCTAACTCCCCTTCAGAAATAACTACTGTTTCTTGATGGAGTTACACAAGTTAGTGAAGATACAGTTTTATATCAGCTGAGGATGTCACACAAAGCAGCCCAGTAAAACACTTTAAGAGCTAGATTAACCATGCTCAGAACTCACCAGCAAAGAGATTTACAAACTAGGTGCCTTTTGTTTCTCTTAGAGTTTATCTGATTTTTCAAATGAGATGCTTCCACCCTATGGTCCTCTGAATGCAGCACTAACCTATGACAGGTACAATTTCTTCTCATCTTGGAACAAAAAGTTCAGTCTAAGTCCTACTTCTTAGTAAAGTGGCATAGCAATTAGCCTGTTTCATTGAGATGAATCACTGGAATAGAACTACATACAACAGATATCTGCTGCTACCAACCACTCTGTGAGATTCATTCACCATTTGTTTAAGATAACATGATACAATGCTGCTTGCAAGAAACAAATCATTCAACTTTGAGCCTTGCCTACAAAAGAACTTTTAATTTGTTGTATTATTTATTTTTAAAGAGTGCAAGTTATACTAATGGTTCTATATGGAACTGCCTTTTTCTATCATACAACTATGCTTGCATTCTGGTTTCATCTGGAATAATTTTCTTCCTAGTAGCTGGTGCAGTGCTGTGTTTCAGCTTTAGTATGAGAACAGTGCTGATACACCAATGTTTTAGTTGTTCCTAAGTAGCACTTACCCTGATCAAGGACTTTTCTCTCTCTCCTGCTCTGCCAGTGAGGAGGGGAACAAGTAGGGAGGAAGTACAGACAGGACACCTGAACCAAAGTAGCCAAAGGGGTATTCCATACAACAGCATGTCGAGCCCAGTATATAAACTGGGGGGAGTTGGCCAGGACACACTGATCACTGCTCAGAAAAAGGTTGGGCATTGGCCAGTGGGTGGTGAGTGCATCACCAGCATGGGTGCATCATTTATCTGAGGTTTTATTTTTCCTGTCTTTCTTTGTTTCAATTATTATTATTTTTATTGTTATTATATTTTATTTCAATTATTAAACTGTTCTTACCCCAACTGACAGATTTTACCCTTTTTTCTGATTCTCGTCCTCATCCCATGGTGGGGAGGGAGGTGTGAGCACCTGTGTGGTACTTAGTTGCTGGCTGAGGTTAAACCAACACAGCTTGTATATGCCACCCATGTTACTTCACTTTTAAAAGCTAACTGTTGACATTGTAAGTTATACTAAATATGCTGTTACTAGGTAAATCTCTTTCTCTTTCTCTCTCCCTCTTTCTTTCTCTTCACTCTCTATTTCAGGATTTTTTTTTCTCTCCTCCAAACACAATTCTATTCTTATGCTAACAGAATAGAAATTCTAGCTGCTTGTTTCTGTTTCAAAAACTACCTTTTTCTTTAATGTTACATAATCAAAGCATAAAACATGGAAGCACTCCTTCAATGTCATGCAATGACTTGAGTGCATTTACATGCTCTAGTAAAAGTCCCAACAAGGTGGCTGCAGTGTTATTTTCTCACTTGTAAATCTGTACAATCACAGTTCACAGTCTTAGGAGGAAGGCTTTTGTCTAGAGGGTTTGAATAACCTCCTGAAAGGACTCCTAATGTAAATTTCAACAGCCTGCACCTAAGTAATGAAACAAAACATACATTTCCATCTTCCTTGATGATCATTCTACCGATCAACCTGTAGACTTACCTAACTGGAGAACTTGTTAACAGATGGACGCTACTGCTCATTCCTCCATGAGCCATTAAGAGACAGCAACAATAGCTAAATTTTAAGAAGCCGGATTACAACAGGGATTTGCCAGAAAATATCTATTGGATTGGGCTGTACTGAGAGCTTAGATGGGATGATTAATGGATTCTAGAACTTGGATTAAATTTTGCAAGATGAGCACTGAACTGCTCAAAGCCTTATGCATTTAGGTTATGCACAGAAAAAGAACTTTACATACGAAGAGAGCTTTAACTGCAAGAGCTTTAAACACTAGAAATCAGCTGACAGTGATATTTCTACACCAGTTTCTGTGATCCTTTAGTGAATCTGGTCCACAGACTGAAATTCTGCTTTTGCCTCACTTTAGATGGCTTATACCTCTTTGACTTAAATGACTTATGGTGTCATCCTAAGGATACTTGGAAAATAGTATTATCTACTACAGAGAAAACAGAAATCTCTACTTCAATACATTGCTTCTACATGACAGGCCAAGCAAACCTAAGAGTATCTGGTGTGGTTAACTTTTCAAGTATTCTCTCTTTCCTACAAAGTACCTTAATAGTGTCCAAATCATGTAGGTCAACTGTACATCTTACTGTAAATTAAAGAATGGTTACAAAATGAGATCCCACTTTATTTTTCTTTAATGGTTGTTACTGAATTGAGTTTTCTGCAGCATGACCAGCTTGAAATCAGTATTTAAATTAATTATGACAGCCATATAAATTAGACATAAGAGACTTCTAAAGCTAATTAGAGTCTGAGAGTTTTAATTTGATGTCTGTCTTGGTGTAGTATCTGGTTTATGGATTAAATTAATAAAATCAAGACTGCATCATTATAAATTTCCACTTTCATAGTTCCGTAAGTTTTACAATTACATGCCATATTTGAATGATAATTGAATGAAACGAAATCATCATGTTCATGTCTGTTTTCCTACAGACTTTAAAATAATATTCCCTATTTTCTTTCATTCATAAAAGTCATAACTGCTATGATGATCCCAACTGAAAGAGTATTGTACGTCAAAGAATTACTAATCCAAATATCCAAGAGCAGGTCCATGCTGCACGTGTTGCATGGTCTTAAGACCTGTGTTGAACTGTGCATATTCCCTGGTTGCAGCAAAAACTTGGTGGGCTAATTGTAAACACAGGACCCCCTATACAAAGCTCCCACTTGTTACCAGTGGTAACATGACTTGCGCCTTTTGCCTTTACCTAAAACATAGTAACGAGTTCTCATATAATCATTTTTATTAGAAAGAACAAATAATAGAGAGAGTCCTTTTATTTCAACAAAATGCTATAAAACCTCTGAAGACCAGAGATCAGGTATCCTTCATGGACAAAATCTGTACAGAATACTGTTCCCTAACCAAAGACTTGTTTAATACTGCACAAATCAGGGTTCTCCATACCTGAAAAGTTATAAGGTAATCTATATTATCCTCTCTTTCTTTACAATTTTAGCTTCAATAAATACCATTTTAAATAATAAGTTTCAGTCCACGTGCCTCTTTTACTGCGATCATAACGAACCAGCACCTTCTGGTAAGAAACAGCTACCGAGTTATATTTAGCAGATCGATATGCTTAATAGTGATTTTGAACCAGGATTCATATTAAAGACAGCTTGGAATAACAGGAAATATGTAAGAATTCTAATCAAACAAAAAAAGCTTAGGGTCAACTTCAGAGCATGCAGCCTTAAGGACAGAGAAGATAATAACGAAGAAAGTTCCCCTTTGCCCATCAGTTGATTATGAGTTCTGTATTCAAACTGTACATACTTCAATATACAGTTTCACAAACTACACGTTATGTTTGATTTGATGTACTTGCAAGATGATTAGACATAAGAAACCTGACCTATTAAGCATAACAGTTTCTGATATGATATGTTCAGTATGTATGCATCACAGAACAATGTTTTGAAATAAAACTTCAGAATATCCTGTGGAAAACAGACTTGAAGTGAAGAAAACACTTATTTTACTTTTAAATGGGGACATAACATCCTGCAACAGAGGATCACAATCTTGGCTTGAAGATTTGCTTTTGACATTTGTGTTTTCACAGGCAATTAAAATTTAATTTGGCCTATGTTGGAAAGCAAATCCTTTTATCCCATAGTTGCAGTCACAAGAGGAACATATTGCATTAAAAAGCAGCACTGTAGCTTAAGGTTTCATATTTGACATTTGTGACATCATGAAAAAAATTTAATTACTTGATAGAGAAGTTTTCGTGGGCCCATCTCATCCTTAAACTTTCCTATCTGTAATCTAAATGTGATGTCACCAGTATTTCAATATACAAATTATCAACTAAGATTTTAAAAAGAATGTTTAAAGTGAAGGCTACCTGTCTATCTGAAATTCTTTGGCATCTTATTGTACCAACAAAAAGCAAAAAATTAATGCTGGAGGCATTGGAGGAAGGATTAATGCAGACAACAACTTTAAGTCATGTAATAAAAAAGTTCTCTATATCCTAACCAAGTATTAGCACGTGATTTATTAGCCTCTAGTTAGAAGTGAAACTACTGATGCTTTATCAAAACCTTCAGACTGCCTTTCCAATTCATACTGCACAACTTCAGAATTTCCAGATTTTAAAGGACAATTTCTCTTTTTTCTGAGTTGCCAAAAAATCCATCTCTGCATTAGCATTTTCGTACTGACAAATAAACTGAAAACAGAAAGCACATATATAAGGGTACTCAGTTACATAGTGACTAAAATTCTACAAGGGAAAGTAAAGCCATCTGTCCAACTTTGTTTCAGTGATCTAGGACAACAAAATTATGCATAAAATTGTACACAAGCATCAAAAGAAGTTGTTTAGTTATGTGAACAGAATCACATTTGGAAAGATACTAAGCAGTAACACCTGCCAACTGAAGGTCTGTAGTTATTGTTCATTACCCTTGCTCAACATTCTTCCAGAAACCAGCTTCTCTGCTGATTCATGAGAAGAACAGCCAATTTCATCACTATCCATAGTTATGATTTTGTGGCACACTTTCATACACATAAGCTACAAATTGGACACATACAAACATCAGATAGCAACCACCAGCTTATTGAAGTTAGACGGAATAAACAGTGCACTTAAAGCAGTTCAGAGAACAATATGTATCAGCAGTGTCTAAAATCTACCATTCTAAGCAATAGATGTATGCATTACTTAGAAATACTATTAGTATTTACTTTATATTATAAGCCATTCCTAGTTTCACTAAGTGGCATTTTCTTCTCTCTAGTCTCTATTTTTTTAAACACCACTTACAAAATAAACCTGGAGGTTTCAGTCATGTACTCAATCAGCCATGGACTAGACTAACCCCATTTCCATGTCCCAGCTAAAACCTGACGTGATGTAGTATTCTCAGTGTGGTCCTGAAACCAGTCACAATAACTAAGTCTCTCATATTGTTCTTGGCAGCAGATCCTCCAATAATTAAGAGTCAATATCTGCTGCATCTTCACTAAAATTCAAAATCCTATTTCCCCCTTCAGGATAAAGATGTGTCTGGCAAAAAGAGGGTAATATATTTCAGTTTCCCCATTAGTGAGATTTCTGTGAAAACTCTAGTGAAGGTACTGCACAGAGTAAGCACTAGAGTTGACGACCAAGTATGCTTACCCTTCCAAAGACATCCTTTTACTGGCTCTGCAATTTGTTTGATTTTCTTTATGAGTGGATCCAAATTAAGTTTGATTCTCTTGGGCTCTTCCAAATGTCAACTCAGTGTACAGGTGGTCTTTTAACTGCCTTGTATGACCATTTCTTGAACAGTACATCTTGTTTTGAACAGAGCTGCAAATAATGTATGCAATTTAGAGGATTTGTGCAGTTTATGTCCAGTGCACTCAAGGTTTATCAGAAACGCTAGTAAGTAGGAACTCATTTGGTACTGATGAGGATGTCACCTGTAATTCCATATACACCCCATGGTAATTTAACATTAATTAATGCCCATTTATACAATGACATTGCCATAAATCTCGACAAGAGTGATGTATTCTGGGATAAAAACATATTTATGACAGCAGATCCAAAAAACATAATTGCTGCATCATTTTAAATAATAACAAATTGTAAATTTTGCTTACTCTACCAAATAAAAATTACATAAATTGATAATTGAGAAAGAATTTGTTGAGCTCTGAAAAGCATATAAAACGTTAAGAATACAGATTACTATTCTTTTACGTGGCTAACAGGAAAGAGTCATATCTGTTCTTATCACTCTGCTGCAATAGGCAAAGCAGCTAAATTTTCAATAATAATCATTGAGTAACAGCCATATTCATGTAAAATAAAAGTATTTTTCCTCATATAAAATGCTATTAGCCATATTTGAAGGCATTATGTTCAGATACCATTTTTCCATTTCACTAAATGACAGCCATTAAATGCAATGGCAACTGCATGACAGGGATATTTTTTACTACTTCAAAAGGAAGAAAAGGATTAAAATGAGTTCATTCAAAAGTGTGATTTGTCAATTTTTTCTTATCAAGGACTGTGTGGGACAGCTTTAAACCTGAACACTGTGATCTGACCTCCTATTTGAATAAGTTAATGTGATCCAGTGTTCTTAGAAAAGTAGTGAAACCTATCTTTTATATGCAGAAGTCCCAGGAGGAATTTATGCTTTTGTACGGTCAGCTGCAAGGTGCCATTTCCTTTTCATCAAAAAATTTATCATATTGTAGTTCTTGACAGCTTAGAGGTTCTTTTTAGAATCTGGTGTATGAGCAACTATATAGAGATATTTTTTGTATGAAGGATTTCTTTCCAGCCTCCTAGGTTTTACAGTCAAATAGAATTCTGCTGCCAGAAATCCCTCATATATTCAAGAGGGACTAATCACCATATTTGATAGAGCAAGCATCTTACTTAAACATCAAAAAGAACTATAAATGCCTACCTTAGAACATTAAAGAAGGATTTTACGCATACCAGGTTCTTGCATTATATATCCTAAGAACTGGAGTGAAAATTATTTCATATATGTACATAGAGAGAAGTAACATCTATCTAGACAAAATACTACTGATTAGGGATTTACTGGGAAGGATTATCCTCTTCCCAGGAGCTGTTTTTCACAAGAGATCTTATATGATGCATAGCTTTTTTTTTTTTTCCTTTTCTTTCTTTTTTTTTTTTTTTTTAAGTATACTCTGCACAGATTCTTCCAATTGCTTACACTAACATATATTTGAAAGCATTAATACAAAAATCTGTGGTAATTTAAAGACCATTATCTATAAACAGAAAAATTCCATCAAATTATATATATATTTATAATTTTTTGTATACTGCTAATTTAAAGCTTTTGCATCTCTTGACTAATTTACTGTATAAGCTTATTCCTCTCAAGGTAGAAAATTCTAAAGGCTTTAAGGCAAGATCTAAAAGTTATTCATGCCAACATTCTCCAGTAACCTGGATCAACTCTGTTGACTTCAACAAGGTAAAGCAAATTTCTATTAGCTGTGAATTTCATTGAAAGCAAGAAGAATCAGATAGTTACATAAACTAACAATGGAAATTTGGCCATAAAGAACAATCTGAGACAGAAAACTTGAAAGCATAGTCTCTCAAACCAAACTATTCAGAGATATGTGTAAAACTTTTTTTTTATGTAATAGTTTTGCACTGCCTAATGCAAAGTGTTCCATTTTTCAGTCTGTAGGCCAAATAGGTATTTTGGTATAGAACCATGCTGGTAAAAAGAGTTATTCCAATAACATCAAATAATAAAAAAACTTGGGTGGAATAATAGCAGAAATACACATAGCCCATAACTTTAGCCATTTTTTTCTGCTATTAATTTGCTATTACGTATTCTAGAATTATTATAGCATCAGAGGCAAACTTTCATTGAACATCTTTGCTACTCTGGACCACAGATGAATATTTTACACTCAAGTTCTACCAGAAAAAAGAGTTTGGTCCCTTGGTCCCATGTGCAGTGACATTTCAAACAGTAAGTCACCTGAACTATAACCATTCTGAAGAAAGCACTTCTAGGCATTCCAGCTAGTGCACTGCAATCAAATTTCTGTCTCTCTCCATAGGTTTCCTATGAAAACCAGACATGAAGGGGGCACACAGTAAAGACTACCTTTGTCTAGGGATTGTCAGAGAAAAGCTTTCAAGTACACTTTGCTTTACAATTTGTTTCAATTCTTGACAAACTAGAAACATCACTCCAAAAAAAAAAAAAAAAAAAAGTCTGTTAACTTGCTAAGGCAACTAGTTTATACTAGCTGATTTCTTTTGCCTTTCATAATTTGGATTTGAACACATATGCTTTGTAATCCTCATGTCCACAACTCAGCAGCCAATCTCAGCTTTAGTGCATCCAGGAAGATACAAGCAACTGTTCAAGATAATGATCATGATATGAGCACATTAATTCTTTGCTAACCAAATGTAAACCACAGATTAGTGGAGACACCCAATCAAATATCCTTCTTGAACATTAAAAAAAAAATAAATCTAGAAACTTAAGATGTGCATTGAGCTGACAAGAGATGCAGAAACTAATCAGTACAACAGTGAGAGGACATTTCACAGAGACCTTTTTCTTTAAAAAGCCTGTATTTCAAGCAGAAGAACTTGCTGCCACATTTTTCCTAATGCATGCCTTTACTTGTCCTTTATGCTGTACTTGAACAAGTGAATTTTCTTGATCAGCTTGATCTTGAAAATGACTGCTGACTCTCAGAGCTTCTAAACGATTTGTAGTCTTGCATTCTCTGCTGTTGAAAAGATGAGCGTGTGTGCACTTACATGTGTACAGGGGCAAGATACAGCTGTCACTTTAAATTCTCTTTGTTAAGTGATGTTGTGAACAAAAAGCTGAGTAATATTTTATAGATTTCTACACCACATAACATCAGTGGGATATTATAGTTTTTTTGTGCAACATGTAGCATTACTATCATCAATGTACCACACCTTAAACTAGAAATTAAGGCTTTCCTGTACTAGAAAACTGCAGCAGCTTATGTTGAAGTTTCCATCATTGAAATTTACTTCTCTGTTACTGAACAATGTACAATGTAGAAAGTCTGTGTTAGAGCAGTTACTGATTACTGTATAGACATTCAGGTTTTATTGCACAGATCATGGACTTAGGTGTCAAAAAGCTATGCCAATAATAAGCAGTTTATTCGAGATAATTAATATGCTGAGTACTTAATGACGTTTTTTAGGGTGTAGTAAATGCACAAAGGTAAGTTCTGTAAATACACTTCCGTGTATTATTGGTGTTGAAAATAAAAGCTGACAAGTATGTTGACAGCAACTTTTATATCCATGAGATAATTTTCAAAACAAATTATCTTTTTTCCCCACAACAATAACCTTCATTAATATAATAAGTGATCCATTTATGTCACAAAAACACCTGTTTTTAGAAGTAAATGTGTATTTTATTCCAAATGCCTTAATCAAAGATCCATTCCTCGGTATAAAGATATTCTATCCAAAGCAAAACGATTTTATTGAACAATATTTACATCTATTGTTTCACATTTGTATTTACTTAAAAGATTTAGAATATAAAAAGCTTCAATTGTAATCAAAGAAAACAACATCAAGATATCCAAACCTGTCAGGTTTGATAGCTTTACTGTTTAAGTAAGTAAGATAAACCACTTACTCATTGACTAAGTAATTCCTAATTATAATTTGTGTATGTGTTTGGACTTTGTAATTTAAAATTATAGCAATACAGCCTGTCCAGAACTAATTGCTATAAATATGCTAGATGTTATAAAAATCTGGACATATTCACTGTAAGGGACAATAAAGCAAATAGAGTAAGAATGCAAAAATGAACAATTTAATAGTGTAATTAATATTTCTAGCATTGTAGGTAAAAGAAATAGAGTAAAAATACAGAGTATTTACTAATATTGCAAAGGTTAATTCTCTTTCCAATTTTTGTTAATGTCTTGACTCTAACAGACCTAGGCTTGGCTATGAATTTGAAGGCTTGATCAAAGGGCACTAGCCCCTGGAAAAAAACCATGCCATGTACACACATTTGCAGTCATGCATTGGTGGCAGTAGTAAGGTTGTCCTAGTTTTACTACTTATTATAGGTAAGGGCACATCTATTAAATAAATAAATAAGAAAAAAAAAAAACAAAACAAAAAAACCAGCACACCCCCTCCCCCCAAAAAAAGGGAAATGAAAAACAAACAAAAAAAAAAGAACACACCATAGAAACACTCCACACTATCTAAGACATCCCGTCATACCAAGCGTGTTCAACATCATTAACCAGATAGTGCTGGTTAATTACTTAAGTCCTAAGCCAATAGAATCAGTTTGGTTTCCCTTGTTTTCAGTTATCGCATGATTAATTACCACCAACCTTACAAGCGATTCTGCTAAAACATTCCTCTATTGCTGCTCTGGGTGTTAATCTAGCGACCAGGGCCAGAAGCAGTATGATTGCTATCTACAGGATACAGTTGGGCCAGTGTTCACTGACTAGAACAACAGCTAGAACAAAAATCTGCACATCATGTTTTATTATAAGAAAGGTTTATTTTACTATAGTTACGAAGTGCTTCCAAACCACAGTCTGGTGGTTTATTTTACTGTAGTTATGAAGTGCTTCCAAACCACAGTCTGGTGCAGCTGTTACAGCATTTCAAATCACCAAAGTGTACATTCAAAATATTTACCTGCCATTATCACAGAATCTTTGTATTAGTTGCCTTTCAGGGTTCAAACCCATAGAACTGACAAGACAAATATTCACTTAGCTCTCGCAGTTGCTTCTTAACCAGATGCTTTAAACCCAACACAATGTTCATGGGGATTCCTCTTTTGGATATTTTGCTGTTGATACAGTCTACCAGCTAACCTTCAACAGCCTCATTCAAACCCATAGTTGATTGAGAACGTATACTAAAACTGTAGTTTTCCCTGTAGAGAGTTAATTGCTTGTGGAAACAAAAAAAGTACTTTTCAGAGCCAAATTTGTCAGCTCATCATTAATGCAGGGACAGAATGCACGGTGTTGGTATCTTTTTAAAGATATTCCTCCAGGAAGCATAAAATACATGAAGTATTTTGAGAGCAAATTTGTCAAATATCTAGATTCCACAAGACTGTAAAAAAAATGGTCTGAAAAATCTACACTGAGACAACAAATGCTAACAACAGATCATACCTGTATTGGCAAATGCAAATGGAAAGTGGTCCTTTATCTGTTTGTGAGAACATTTAAGAAGATGGCATTACAAGAAAAGGAGATCAAAAAGATATCTTCTGTGCACATCATCACTTAAAATCACAAACATGACAGCTATACTACTGGATGTCAAATGAAGTGGAATGAGGAGAAAAGTATGGAGAAAGACTCTTCATTAGGGACTGTAGTGGTAGGACAAGGGGTAATGGTTTCAAACTCGAACAAGGGAAGTTCAGATTAGATATAAGGAAGAAGTTCTTTACTGTGAGGGCGGTGAGGCACTGGTTGCCCAAGGAAGTTGTGAATGCTCCATCCCTGGTGGTGTTCAAGGCCAAGTTGGATAGAGCCTTGGGCAACATAGCCTAGTGCGAGGTGTCCCTGCCCATGGCAAGGGGGTTGGAACTAGGTGATCTTAAGGTCCTTTCCAACCCAAACCATTCTATGATTCTATAAAGCTGTAATTGAGAACAAGGGAGAATGAAGATTGAGAATCAAGACTGAGATTCTAGGAAGTCTGCCTTCTCTCAACTGAAAATATTCACAAGCTCACATTGTCATGAAGACTTACAAGATGGTGCTAAGAAAAAGAAAATATTTCTTCTGTAAAAGGAATAGGACATACAACAGATCTCAGATCTAAAGATCTTATAAGGGATTCTTCTGTTCAATTACTTTTCAGTGTGGAAAAAACAGGTATATACTTTTTAAAAAATATTTTATCCTAGAAGTGATTTCACTTAGACATCGATTCACTGGTCCAGTGAATGACTGATTACAGGAATTAACCTCTTCACAAGATATATATTCAAAAATATTGTGGAGAAAGTGGTTAGGTATTTCAAAACTTATTATTTTACTTTTCAGCTGAAGCATAACATTAATAACACTGCAGTCAAAGGCTAAGAACATATGTTATTTGATGTTTCAGATGAATCATGCTATGCAGTAGAAGTTCTGAAGTCTCATTTTTAAGAGGATCAGTGTGAAAGCTCTTAATACACTGCTTTACTCTGTCAAGATTTCTAATACCTCTAGCTAGACTGCCTTATACGCCTCAAGGTACATCTTCCTTGTTCTCACACAATCAAACACATACAGCATCATAATGAGTGCATGAAAGACTGACATCCATAAGGTGCCCCCTGCAAATCATTTCTCTAAAGTCTGATTATTACACGACCCAAGCATAACAGTCACAGTTAATGATGTCAGCTGCCACAGCATGGGGCCTCAGGCGTTCCTCTCCAAGGTCATTCAGCTGCATTTTGTTTTTCACATCTATGTTTATTATTGCCTTTAAGCATAAATACAATTATCTGTCCAGTGTGTATAGACTTCTGAGCTTGACTAATAGAAGCCACTAAAAATGAAATCACAAAATGCAGCAACCCTTACACTTATAAATATACAGCACTTCTGTTCCTCTCTCTAAAAATTAAGTATAACTTTTAACAGTATTTTATTCTTTGGGTTTACAACACTTGCAGCCAAAATCACTCAAAATTACACCTCCCTGAAATGAATGATCCTGGGCTGTATCGAAAGAAGCATGACCAGCAGGTCAAAGGAGGTGATCCTGCCCCTCTACTCTGCTCTTGTGAGACCTCACTTGGAGTATTGTGTCCAGTTCTGGGGTCCTCAACATAAAAAGGACATGGAGCTGTTGAAGCAAGTCCAGAGGAGGACCACGAGGATGATAAGAGGACTGGAGCACCTCCCGTATGAAGACAGGCTGAGAAATTTGGGGCTGTTCAGCCTGGAGAAGAGAAGGCTGCGTGGAGACCTCATAGCAGCCTTCCAGTATCTGAAGGGGGCCTACAAGGATGCTGGGGAGGGACTCTGTTAGGGACTGTAGTAGTAGGACAAGGGGTAATGGGTTTAAACTTAAACAGGGAAACTGTAGGTTAGATGTAAGGAAGAAGTTCTTCACAGTGAGGGTAGTGAGGCACTGGAATAGGTTGCCCAAGGAAGTTGTGAATGCTCCAACCCTGGCAGTGTTCAAGGCCAGGCTGGACAGAACCTTGGGTGACATAGTTTAGTGTTTGGTGTCCCTGTTCATGGCAGGGGGGTTGGAACTATGTGATCTTAAGATCCTTTCCAACCCTAACTATTCTATGATTCCAACCCTAAGAATAAGATTTTACAGATTGACAGCTAAACAGCAGGTACACATGAACGATGAACTGTGGGAGTTCAAGGCCTATCAGTGATCCAAGGCTAATGTACATACAGGCTTACTACAGCAACAATTTATTTTTGAAAAGGGGAAAGGGAGATGGAAGTAAAGTCACAGTGACTAAACAAGTAGGAAATGACAGTTAGAGTAATGAATAATGGAAACAGCTCCAGTGAGGAACGAGCAGTGGAACCTAACCAGGACAAGCAGACTTAAGATGAGTGCATTTTAGACAATTGTCTCAAGTTGGGTTAAGGGTAAATGCAGGTTTCTGCACCCCCAAATATTCAAGGAAATAACTAATATCCCACAAATCAGTGTCCTACATGTTCTTAGAAGTAGATGTAAACTCAGCTTGGGGAACAAGGAAGAAAAGGACTTTTTTTTTTTCTTCTTTAGTGCTATTTGAGTTACATTCCCGTGACATTTTCATTTAAGGTCTTCAAGGACTTCTTTTGAATAACAAACTTACTGGTCATTTGTCTACTTAGTTAGATGCATTCTTTCAAAGATTTTTGTTTGCTGTCTAATAAGAGTGGTCTGAATGTCCTCAAATTCAGAAGTATACCATCTAAGGCCTATTTCTTTTTAAAACAACTGTAGCTCATTTCTCTTTTAAGTCCTATTTCTGCATACCAAAGTGTTCCAGAGAAAAGTGCATCCCAGACAAATAACAACTGCACCCAATTGCTAGAGTTTTAATCAGAAATAAACAAATGTTTAACAGCACATGTACTTGCTGCCTCTGGGGTTTTCAGTAAATAGTATAAGTGAAACATGTCACAACTAAGGCAGCAGAAATTTCAAAATACTTTTCGGATGTCGAAAAAAAAGATAAAGCCTAGATGAAGTCTCACAAAAGAACTTTTAAGGTATTTTGTTCAAAACACTGGAAGTCATCAAGATGAAGAGAGAAGCGTGTAATACTCCAGATGCAGAATCTCACTAATTAGCTTCTACATGTAAGAACAGCATGTAAAAAAAGCCAGCACAGAAACCACTGTTTCAACTCCCACACATTCTTACGCTCAATGAAAGACTGAGGAAGTCTGCAGTCATGAGGTTACAGTGCATATCTGAAAAACAAATAATGACAGGCATTACAACCATCTAATGAAACTGATAAATAGAGAAGGCAGAGGTCATGTTTGCCCTGTCACTGGTAGCACAGCAAGGTCATCATAGGAAGTAACATTAGTGCATTTGCCTTAATATTACTTTGACACTGTTTTCCCTTGTATCTCTTACAAGAATGGTTCCATTAATTTTTAGGCACTCACTGCTCGCTTTATGCTCACTGCCAGAATCTTTCTTCCCAAATGACTCTTTTTGTAAAAGATTTCCTTTTCCACATTTGAAAGTTGTGGAAGACTGCAATCTGCTATCATGGCTAGTTAAGTATCAGATTCCAGTGATGAACAGTGTGTGGATTCACATCCACTGTGACAGAGGACTTTTTAAGATTTTTCTCTTTTTTTCCTTATACGACTCCTACCCTTTCCCCTCTTAGGGGATTAAGCTCTTTGCTATTTAAGACCTACTTTTCATAATTCATGCAACATGGGCCCAACATCACAGCACACTTGAAACATGAGTCATAACCAGGACAGAAAACAAGATGTACCTGCAGAGTACAGAGGAGACCATCACCAGCTATCACCACAGCCGACACTGTAGGCTGAGTGAAGCTGCTTGACTAAACTAGAATGGAGCCACAGTAGTGAAGTTCAGGAGTGAGGAAATGAAATAATTTAGTCTCTACCTAACCATTTGTCATTTTTTTATGTATATTTTTTAAAATGGTCTGCTTAAACCTCTAACTGCCTACATCTGCTGACTGCAATGTCACCGTTGTATGCACTGTCAAAACATATTCCTTGTATCACAAATATTTCAATAAAAGACACAAATATGTAGTAGTAAAGAAGAAGAGTAATGTTAAAACAGACTTTCTGAAAACTATGAAGAAAAGTATCTAGGGGACAGAATCATCAAGTTTTTCTGTACAAATGAGATGGTTTCACTTGGATGTTCCTACCTCAGGTTTTCTGAGAACAGATGGCAAGAGAGAACAGTATTTTGTCTATTAGTCCAGCAAAATAATTGAAGCCTAATGTGCAAAGAAAGTAAAAGAATGTGTAAATTCACCAGGTGAAAGTTACAGATTAACAATTTGGAAAGCCTTATGTACCTAATTAACTAGTACAGGTATAGAGGAATAAGTAAACCAGAGGGACAACAAAGAAATTTAGTAGTGCCCTCACTCTCTCCTGCACTGAGGGGAACTGTCACTGTTAATATAAAAATGAACCAGAAATGAATTCAAAAAGCAAAATAAATCAAGGTAAAGAAATGCTGTGAAGTTTCTAAGTATTGAACAGCAAATGCTACAATAGTTACTAAAATATATAACTCTCTTCCCTCAGAACTTGTATTTTGCATTACATACAAAGTTTGCTTGCCAGAAAAAAAATAAAAATCTTGTATTAAATGCAAACAAAACGTTGCCACTAAGGGAGATGCCATTATCTTAGAAAATTTATCTGTCTATATATATTTAAATTACCCTTACTGAATTACTAACACCTGAGACTAAGTAACTTCAACAAATCAAAGTAACTGTGGTTATGTGCAAGTAGCTGATCTATAATCCTAGGATCATTATTATCTTACTTCCTTACCATATACTAATGAAAACAAAAATAAGAGAATGAAGAACATATGTTTCTCTCTACTTAAAAGACACATCTCACTCCCATTTATCAAACATAAAAAACAAGTAACCTTGTAGCACATTAACAAAGTATTACATTTAAACACCTAAAGTAATAACGATGTTTTCAACATCAGTGAAGTTGGGTTATGTTTTTCAATAGTACCTGTAAAGTTAATTTTAAACAATGACTAAGATGATATTAAAATTTAAGAAAAGTGCAATAAAAATTAAAAAAATATAGTCAATAGGTGTAGTTTACAAGCATCCATGTAGATTACTGCAGGGAATAAAAGGTGCATTTAAAGGTCTAGTTAAAGGGGGTCTTATTTCCTTTAAAGAAAAAAAATATGTATCAATTGTCCATCTGCCTTTCATTGTATGAGAACCAACCAGCTGACAAATATTTAATTGCAAATATATTTATATGTGCTAATAAAGCATCAAATGTTTTATTATTAAATTACTTTTGTTATTGTGCAGTCCCTATTTCCCTTGATCTTTTATTTATAATGAATCTCAATCCTCAGTGCATGTTAAAAGGAAAAACTAATTTAACAATACATATTTTACTGCCCTGTACCCTTATTTGTGAACATTAGCTGGAACTGCTTTTTGATCAATAACCAACTACTAAGTTAAATCAAAGTAAAAAAGTTTAGACAAAGCCGGGGGGGGTGGGGGTGGGAAGGAGAAGGGAAGGATGAGAAGAAAAGAGGGAGAAATGTGGCTACATTGTGATAGCTGTCCTAACAAATAATTCACAAGATTCCTATAAAGAAAACAAAGAAAATCAATCACTAAGATATCTGGTTGACATAGAGATGGATAGTTGTTTGAAATTCTTTTAACGCGGGCAACCTCATCATCGTCCATTTTAGCACAACCAATCAAAATGGTTAATATTACTAGAAGTTATGCACAGAAATAACCCAGCATTACTCCTCTTATTTCTTTTGTGACTTCTGCTTTGGTGAAAACAAGTATTTTGATCTTTTGGTTTAAAAAAATATTACTCCTGCCATTTGGTTTCTGATGTAAATCCATTTTTTGCAGTGTTAATACAAAATATCTGGCAAAGCAACAAATGTTTAATGCACCTTGTTCATCTGGCTAGATAACAACATTCCGTAAAACATTTAGTTGTGTGTGTGCTTTAAATACAACACAAAGGTTGCTTACTACGATCTCATGGATCACCAGTGCACGAACTGAACAGAATTTACTGTACCTACCCCAGACAAGACACAGAATAAAATACAGTTTTGCTTCTAACATCGTTTTCTGACTGATGCTGTCACGACCTGCCTGGTTCACTAAGGAAGATAGTAACTGTTATATTACATCAGCTGTACTGTGGTGTACATTTGTAGTATGCTGGTAGTACAGTAGAAGTTGCAAATTCCTAAGTAATTTTTATGTTTCTCAGCATGCCAAAACACGTATCTAAGAAGCTTCAAAGGATCTCTCTCCTTTTGAGAGTACCTTACACTGAGTAGACAAAATAATGTATAAATGTATTTGTACCAAAAATTATAAAATAATGTATTAAATTTAATGTATAAAATTCCCTTATTTCATCACAGTTATGGAATTTTGCACAACCATTCTATACCGGCATTAAAATGGCACTTCCATTGACATCACAACCATTCAGGCACTTGCACTGACATTGTAATGACTCCTCTGGGCCTGCTACCACGTCAGTGGAAGTATGAGAGACATCTCATTGACACTGTAACAGCTCCAGTGCCTGAAATGTGATGGTAATGGCTCCTCTGGGGCTGTTACCATGTCAGTGGAAATATATATAATACACTTGCATCAATGTCATAAAAGTGCTTATAACAGTATGATAAGTAAACCCTCAGAAATTTGACAATAAAAATGAAATTATCAAGATAAATAAACAAACAAAAAGAAAAGTTAAAGTGCTCAAGGAAAACAGAAGTTTTCAAGAGACATGTGTGTTTGTTTTAGCTTCACTGAAACATGCTCATACATAGAAATACTACCAAAAAACCTGAGAAATAAACACCCACCTCTTCCCAGACAAGACATCAGTAGGCACAGATGGAAAGAGTACCTAAAATTCTCCCCATCCTTAAAGCAATAATGAAGGTACTGACCCTCTATGAGTTGTACTTATAATAAAGTTTATCTAAGTTACTTCTGTAGCAAGATTTTTTTAATACTTCATAACTTCTGAAGAAAAGTAACAAATGGTTAGAAGTCAAAATAAATATTTTTCATTCCATGTGTTTTTCATTATTTGCTTGAACTTGTTTGGTAAATGTTTGTTAAATAAGTGTGCATTCTGCAGTCCTAATCATTTGAAAAATAATGTTAATGGGAAAATTGCTAATGTAATGAATTTATTATCTGAGGTCACAAACTAATTATCAATCCATGTGCAATTTGTTAAAGTAAAATAAAAAATCCAATTAGCTTCCACTAATTTTATATATAAAACTAACATCATCTGAGAATAATACTACTATTAGAAACCAGGAATTAGAGGGGGTTTTTTTGTATTTTTTATTAAATGAAAAAAACTTTGCAATTCTCTTTGCATTCACTTCATAGACTCAATTTTCCATTAAGAAAATTCCCTTTCAATAGAATATCTAAGGACTGCTATTGTAGCTCATACAAGAATGTCAGTATCACAGAACTAACACTGAAAGTCATGTTCTACAACCTAGAATACTGTTAAGAAAAGTTTAGGAAAGCTCACGCAGGCAGTAAGCCCAAGTCAGTGCTGAGCTACAACAGCAAGGGCAACACTCTAATAATCAAAAGCAATTGGAAGGCTATAACATATGTACATTGGTCTGATGTGACATTTAGATACCAACCTCCCCACATGTACCAAGCTGGGAGAAAGTAGGGTAAGGACTGCAGAAAGCCCAGAAATAAGCACATCAAGACAGACTTTCCCATTAACAGAAGTTCTAAAAAGCAAAGAAGAAAAAAATATTCCACTAGTAGTAAAGGAATTAACAGCAAAGATTAGATTAGAAGCCTATCAAGTCATTGCTCTTATCAACAAGCTTCAGTTGTGGTACAGGTGGGGTCAAGATGACTCAGGAAAAAAATTGAGAGAAGGAAAATCAATCTGTAGTTTGTGAAAACAGGGACTATTTGAGAAAGAGAACATGTTTATTGCTCTGAAACTCATCAGGTACAAGAATCCACATACTGAGTAAATATTTTGATAGCTCAAAGGAAAGAAGAATCTAAAGTTTGTAAACAGGTGTAGGAAAAACAACATGAGGAGAAAAGCATTTCCCTACCATGCAGTGTCAATGGAGGGATGTACCTGACTGCATGTATCCTTAATGCACCATTACAGGTAAGAGGCAAAAAAAAAATGAGCAAAATTTGTATATTTTCAGTAACACCGAGAATTATTTTATTGCAGCCTTTATTTGTGATGAATCAGAGACATTGAGTTCTTACACTGATGACATCTGGAGTAAGTGAAAAGCTGCTGAAAAACACATCACCAATTCAGTAAAGCCATTAACAAGTGCTTGGGTTCAGTGAAGAATTTAAACATATGTGTAACTTTAACAGTACTTAAGCTTGACAGAAACTAACATACCAACATGACTTCAGTAGATAATAAAAGCTAAAAACAAGTTCCCTGACAGGAATGGGCAGTAGTTTTATCTGCAACAAATGCCAACTTCAGCACAGATGAGGCTGAATTTTAACACTTGCCCAAAGTACACACAGCTAATTTCAGTGTAAAAACTGCTAATAAAATCAGCTTTAAAATGTACAAACAACTAAAAAAATACAGCCGGGATTATCTCTGGAAAGCGTATCCTTATATGCATATAAAAACCAGCAGCAGATCACCTCTAAGCACAACTTTACATCTAAATACCAGTAGAAGTTCATCTCTAAGCACAACCTCACACCTAAATACTAGCAGCAGATCACCTTTAAGCAGAACCTCGCATCTCGATACCAGCAGAACCTCACCTCTAAGCACACACAGCTTTCCCTGAACTGAGACCCCTCCAGCCACAGGCTGGAGCTCCACAGCAGCACCATGCTGGGGGAACCAACATGCCTGAACTGGTCCGAGAGCATGGTGCTAGAAGGGCAGGGGCCAAGGCATGGTGGGGGCTGACATAGCTAGGATGTCCCAGTGGAACTGACAAAAATGGACACTCACCCACAAAAACAAACAAATAACCAAAGAAAGACCAAACTTAGTCACCATACCATTAGCAGTGAAGAAACAAGGCAAAGTAGGCACTTGAATTCAGACTGCAACCTCCTGTGGTTTCCCAAACCAAAGCCTTCTGGATGCCTCCACAGCTTTAGAAATGCTGCTGCTCAACTCACAGCCTGAGGGCAGGAACATGAGATGAGGTGCACAGAGGAACTGCAAGGCTCTGCACCTACTAGAAGGTTCCAGGCGGAACTTGTGAGGTATGTCCCTGCAGGATAAGACGTCGGGTAGTTTTCCTTGCCATTTCCTAAGCTGCTGTGAAGACTATCCAAAAATGAAGTAGTTTTATCTCACACCTTCACACAAATTGGGTAGGAGTTAGCGCAGAGCAGCCAGAGATGCTTTAACATCTCCTGAGGTGCTTTGCTGTAGGTGAGGTGGAACTTTGCTGAAGGGAGTTCTTGACTTTCCTGGGATAAACTGCTTCAAGTTGCAGCTCTGTTGAGGATAAGCCATTGCCAGTGCTCCAAGTCCACCATGCAGTTTAGTAGGGATGTGGTGCATTTTTGCACAAGAGTGTTGTTTTGCTGTTTTGTGTGAGGTAGGTACTTCTTTTCCTACTGCCTGTTGAAGTTTAAAGTTAGGATTCTGATTCGCTGTGTAACTTGCACATGAAAGTAGTTAGAAACCTCACTCAGTCAAGTCTTCTGTGTTTAATAAAAGTTGGGACGTAGATTTGCAGAGTTGGCTTTCTAGAAAAAGATCTCAAACCCTGAATTTTTGGCTAAAAAAGTAGGACAATCGCATGAAATTCTAAACCTTTTATGGACTTGCTTTTCTTGAGTATTCAATTACATATTTTTCAAAGCTTAGAAGCTAACTTAAAATAAGTTATTCTCTACTAGATCTGTTAAAAAAAAAAGACACACAGCTAGTGTAATTTAATGGTTTGGTTGCCCATTCATTAGCTACTTGAAAATTAGTAATTGGGGAACATGGTAAATGATTTAGGTATTTATATCACTAATGTTGATGGAATATAAGCAGTTATATTTGTTTTAATGTTGGATACTTGAATATGCATTGGCTGCTGCCTACTAATTTATTCTAAATTATTTAGTGTTATAAACTAGTCACTTAAAATTTTTCCACAGCAGAGCAGTGGTGGTGAACCTGAGAGTCCTCACATAAAGGTATTACAAACTGCCAGGCACATGTTATGTGTGCTAGTGTATATCTTGTATAATATTCACACTGTCTTTAGATGGGTTTTGAAGGATGTGGTTGGTTTTATTATTATTATTATTATTATTATTGTTTTTAACATGGGTATGGCTCAGTGGGCTGCATATAGTAATAAGTGCTATCCTACGGAAAATACCATGATAATAATAAAATCGTGTAATGATAGTGAATTTAGCATACTATACTACTAACATTTAATGAGTGTGATATCTTAAATATAAATCTTTTAGGGATATAGGCTGCATTTAGTTTTCACAGAAGGTGAAAAAAACAGTCACAATTACATACTGGTAAAAATTTCCAGCTTAATGTGTATTGTTTTCATGTTTTTATTGCATATATGCTAAGACATAGAATATCGAACATTGTGGAACTTGAAGTAAAAACTCTTGCTGGTATATTTCACTCATCTGTTTACTAATGCTACCATAGCAGAATATTTTTGAATGAAAAAACCTCAGTTGCATCTGCTTGAGTAGTTAGAACAATAACTTGCTGAAAAACGTGTTTGTTCATAACATCCTCATCTTTGATTTTTTGATTTTTATCCATCACTAATTTTTTTTAGAGTTTGGCATTTCATTTTAGGCTTAGAGACCACTAGTGTCCTGTTAATTCAGGGCCACTTTTTTCTGCTTTTTCTGCACTTCTTTCATGACTGTGTCAATTAATGTATATATATATTATTTTCAGGCACAAAACAAGCTTGTATGCAGAAGGTTAGGCAAGAAAATAATGCAAACATTAGTACATTTATATCTGTCATTCCTTTATTTACAGTACAGAGATGAAGGCATGTAATCTCTACAGCAAAAATCTGTGATTCTCCGCCAGCTGGCTGCCTGCCTTGACTTAGGGGAATAGTAACAAATGAAGCCCAAGCAAATGGCCACCATCTGGGTAAAGCTCAAGTGAGCTCGTTTGGACAAGGCTCCAGGGTCATGTAAATGAAATGGACTTTGATGTTTAAGATGCATCTGTGAACATACATTTCCTCCGTATATAGAATCAGGCTTGATTCAGTGCAGGTGCAGAAAGTTGGCAGTATGTATAAACCAGATATAATTTAGAGGTTTTCAAAAACACACATTGTTTATGTGTATAAACAGCCATCTCTAATGCCTGTGTTTCAAAACAGCCTTGAAAACAGGAAGACACTATTAGAAATAGGTAAAAACGAGAAGAACATGGAGCAGCCATATAAGTAATGTCTTCTACTGGGCTTATTCATACTTATTGATTCTCTATTCTTTATCAATACAAAATAATAATGATGTTTTGTTGTAATTATTTGTAAATTTTTAAGACTTTAAGATTTTTGAATGCAAAACAAAAATGTTGCACTTAAAATATCAGGTGAGAAACGTGTACTTCTAGCAGGTACAATGCACTGTATCATTAAAGGTCTCTTATTTTGAACTCCTTGCTTTAGTTGAATCTAGATTTAGTTTTTCGACTTCTGATTGCTGAAATTTATTGTTGTTATATAATATTTTAACCTTCTCAAGACATTCATATTTTAACAAGATACAGGAGGCTTTGTATTTTTGAATCTCAGTAAAAGACTTAACTTTGAGAAGATAGTTACGTTTGAAGTTAATATAATGCTTGACTTGTGGCATAGTCAGTTACTTCGTCTGTTTTACTTTACTCCACTCTGTGCTTAGTGTTAAATGTTTCCTTTGAAAGAACTATTTAGCATGTATGTGTATGGCTTGTAACATTGGGAATGTTACCTGACTCTTCAGCTGTAGTTCTGAGTCATTGGATAATCTTTTTGTTACCTGACTGATCACATTTTCCATACAAAACTATTAGTTCTGGCATAGATTTTCACTTGTATGAGTATTCTTCATTTGTATTTTCATCTGTATATATGTTGCATATGCAAGTGCTGCATGCTTTGGAAAAAACCCCAAACCTGCATCTGTGTAATGTTATTGTCGAAAAGACAAAAATCTACACACTGTAAAGATTACTGTAATTAGTTTTGTCAACAATACAAAAGAATTAAATTCCTAGTTCAGAGCTTTGTATTAAAGATTCTTTGACAGTTCTGATAGTACAGTGGCAACCAGGGCCAGCATTGCCATTTCCACCTCCTGCCATGCATACATGCCAGATGTTTTTCCATTTATGATTTTTCCTTATACGTGTACTGATACTTACTCTTGTGTGCATGTCCAGAAAGAAAAAAGGATACTATCTTTCCAGCAAGTACAGTTACATTTTCTAGCACCACACAACCATTGAGTACTGCTCCAGCTAGACTTGCAATGTGTTCACCCTTTCCGTTAACAGAACTGAGACATGAGCAAGGACTCTTGTGGCTCATAAACAGCAACACTTCGAGCTGAAATAAAGGGATCATCCTTTTCATTGAACCAGTGGGAGCTGTGCTAAGCTTCTCAGCTGGAAGTCACTCTTTGTATCTTGCAAGAGACTGATTTAAAATCATTCCTTTGAGGGCAGCTGGGGTGAAGAATTTGTTTGGGAATTAAGCAGATGCCCCTCAAAACTATGCACTTCCTTTTAAAATCCAGTTACCATAACAACTGTACAGTACTTTTGCTCTCAAACAAAGCACTTTTTTTGTGTATCAGGAAGCTTGCACTCCAGGAGAGAAACTGATTTACTTTCCCTGAGGAAACACACCATATGATTTGCAAAATGTCAGCGAGTGAAGAATACAAGCTGGAGCTATAAAACCACATTAGAAATAAAATAGCTTGTACCACCTCAGAGTTCTTCCTCCCTCCCCCCCAAATAAATGGGAAGATTAAGTCAAACTGTACTAATAACATTATTGAGGCAGTCTTCAATAGGACAGATTGTTAGAGCAATAGCTCTGATAGATTATAAATTATGAAAGAGTTGAATGCCAAACCTTGCTACCCTCAGGCATTTGTAAATAGTTATCACTAATAAACCTATATATGACACATTTACAACCTCTGCTAAGACACTGTTATATAACATTGATTGGCAAATACAACATAACAATGATCAGTGTAGCTTGTACTGAGCTAGTGAATTCTATATGCAATAATTTAAGGATTAGATTCTTATTACCCACTGCAACTGAATAATAGTAGCAATTTTATACTCCCCTCTGCATTATTATAATCCCATTTCTGCATATGTTAAAATTATCTTCTTCCCCGCCTTTGTTGTAGTATGGCAGATCCACTAGTATATTTGTGATCAGTTACTGGCTTAATCTAATAGAGAGCTTTCTAGTAGTAATAATGGCAATGCTATAATGTCCCTGTATTATTGTGCAGTGAACACATATTGCTATCATAATATAATTCCAAGTTGTCATAAGCCATACTTTGCCAGATTTAATGTCAGAGAGGTCAAAAAAAATCAGTTTAAGAAGTTTTTGTATTTTAGTAGAAAAAGAAGCTCTTGCTGGGTACTGTCTTAAAAGATATTATCTTGTATCTAATATAAAAAAAATTATCAACAAATTGTTTCATTTATGCTTTAATGCACTGTAGCTCAGTGAAATTGAGTCCTTGAACTGAGGGTATGAAATGATACTATTAAAGAAGGCACAGTAAACCTAGCCAAAGTAAGTAATTTAGTTTTTTACTCACCCTGCTGAGGAAGTGAACCAAGTTCAGTGCCGCCAAAGCAGGCATTGCTATCATATGCATAATCAGTGCTTAAACAAATCAAGAGTGAAAAAGAATGGCAGCAGACCTTCCACTTATCCAAGGCAGTCATAAAGGAGAGGAAATAAATATTTTCATTTTTTTATGTAGCAATTGTGATTTACAGACAAATGTTCCTGTTACATAGTTGCGATATAATGTTGCTACTTTTGTATATTTTTAATATTTTTGCAGTTTAAGGACAGACTTAAACGCTCGAGTATCCTATCATACTTGAAAAGGACTGACTTTCCAGTGTCAATTTCTGTTAAGATACTAGGCTAGAAAGGGAACTTGCTGCCTACTTCACTTTCATGATCTGTACACAGTTAGGACGTACTTCCCAGTTGAACAAGTAGCTGTAGGTGGTGTGATTTCTGGGAAACCATGAATACTTTTGTTGGTTTGTGCTTGCTTTTTCCTACTAACAGAGAAAGATAATCCTAAAGTGATCTAATATTATTTATTTTTAAAGGATGCCCATAAACTGTCATTCTTGCATGCTGGTTTATGTTCTTAAATATTCACATGCATGCAGCTTCCACAGTATTTATAAAATACCATGTTAATATACCTCCGGATTGAAAATACACTTCTGGCAGTTACATCAGGCACTAGTAGTAGCATCATCATGGTATGACTATTTTATTAAAGTTTATAGGGAGAATTCATAGTAATTTAATTTTATTGCTAACAACCATTTTGTTAGTGTTTAAAATGTTCTGGACCATTCTGCCTGGGGAAAAAAAATAAAATCCAGTGCAATCTGGGGTCATCAGAGAATCCTTTTGTGCTGCTATGCAAGCAAGCAGAATATTAAATCTTCATTTGAAAATCACAAAAAGCTTTTTGAGAATGAAAATAAATTTTCATCTAAAAATATTGCGTAAGTATTCCATAAAACATTAAATAAATAAATAAGTAAAAAGAGTTGCTTATATTAATGCTACACTGAATTATTCTAGGGAACTCAGCATGCCGCTTAATCTTGATATGTGTAACTTAATGCAGTTTTAAATGTCTGGAAGTTAAATCATGGAAACATCCAAATTTTATGGTACCTGGTTGCAGAGCAAAATGCAAAACTATGCAGTGTCTGCACTTCTGGGTTCCTTTACACTTGTGTAGTGTAAAAATCTCAGTTGGGGTCCAGAGACCCTGATGTTTATCAAATTTTTTAGTGGTTAATATACCCACTTAAAAAGACTAAGGGAGACCAGGATTTAATTACCTGCTCAGTGTCTCCCCTCTTTCAGATCTTAAGTTTCGCAGTATTAAATTCTGATTTTGAAGCATAAATGTAGCAAGATATGAGCACAGGCACAGCTCCAAGTTCAGCAACTTGAATATTAAAGTATATAGCAGCTTTAAGCACTTCTTTCATGATACTAATGCCTTCTTTCATGATGGTAAATCTGAGCCTTTCAATTAACACCTGGGAGCCTAAATTCTGCGTCACTCAGTTTTTAGGCAGGTTTAAGAGTCTGATGATTGTTAGCCTGGATAAACACTTTGCAGCAGTCATTTTTAAAAGTTTCATCTCTTGAGAGACAGTATAACGTGGTTTAACCTCAGGTAGAGACATACCAGTTTTTAAAATAATGAAAGTATGTGTGGGTTTTATACTGTATAAAAAGATGAAGAAAAACAGTTAACAACATATTATCCTTCAGGCAGACATGTGCCTGAGATGAGACACTATTGCCTTTTTAAAGTCTATTACTGCCTACTTGTTGAAAATTACTTAGCACTTCAGATCTTTTTTTTTTCATTAACACTACTAGGGTTAATATTTACTCAACTATTTTCTTTATTAGTGGAATTTCAGGTATTTAAAAGAAAATTAAAAGTATCATAAAATGTCTGTTAATGGCCAAATTTCCTTCCTGTTGTTTTTTATACTGCCTGTAATCAGTCATTTCTGCCTGTTCTTTTTCTCACAATGATATCTGCTACCTAAGAACACAGTCTCCTGTCATAATTTGCTGTTACAAATCATGGTGATAACTGAAAGAATTAAACCTTATCTGTCATCCTTACTCAGTGTGACATAATTGATTTACTGCCTGCGAATTGCTCTGAGCTTCTGTATCCTTTGCAATTGTAGCTTAATCTATTCGTTAGTTTGCAAATTTTTATGAAACAGATAAAATTTGCAGTTTTGCAGTCGATGGGCAATGAACAGATAATGTTTATGAAAAAAACTCCACCTCCTAACACACAATAAAGCAAACATGTAGAAACATTGAAAAAGACATGCTCATTTACTTCCTTAAATTTAATCACCCAGAAAGTGGCCCAACATCTGCAAAAAATAACTTCTTTCAAAAAAGATTAACCAGACCATCCTAAAACTTGTTAGAAATATGACACTGGTATATGCCTTCCATGTGTTCACATCCTTTTGTATATTTGACACTGTATTTCTGCTTTTTAATGTGTATGCATATGTGTGTACATAAAAAGCCTTTTTTTGCTAAATGCAAGCAATTTCATTTATGTTTAATAGAGTTTAATAAATACATATTCTAATTGTTAGAGGGTACTTAAATCTACAAAAAATGAAGTTAATTACCATTTAATTAACTCTAAACCAGATTAATCAACAAATGTGTGCTAGGTTATTATTACCTCTTACAAGTCCTATTGTCAGTAACAGAATTCAGAGTGAAGAATGGAAAAGTTAAGAGTTGATGTGCCATTTGGGAAATGTGTGGAACCATATAACTGACTTTCAAAATATACCAGCTACCACTGCAATAAGATGCTTATGTAATGTGCAATTCAGTACCATGTTAAGGTATTATGTACTTTTAATTTAGCAACTTGCATAGTCACAAAGTACCTGCACTCATACTGAATAAAAGCAATCAGGTTGCAAATTACTTGGACTGCTTATGAAATAAGAAACATTTATTAAAACACTGTTTTGCTGCTCACCTATTTACAGTTCTATTCTAATGACTTAGTTTCTTTCTCCACTGTTTACTTCAAAGACTAATGGTTCAATGATGTTCCAGCATCTGGCTGTATAAATATCTGAATGTAGTTTGAGTACTGTATAATTACTCATATTACTGCATCATTTATCTTCATAAAAATTATTTTTTCTCAAGTGCTTAATTTTGTGTTTGGTATATATATTGGTCTGCAGAGGAAATCCTAATGGAGTTGTATTTTTCTACCTTTTTTATAGATACAGGTATTGGGGTTTTAAAGTTAAATTAGAACTCACCAGAAAACAGTTATTCTCAAGAAAATATGGTTTAAAAAATTAAAGTCACAAAACCAAGAACTTCCTGAGCGAGATATTTTGCTGTAATTTTTAATTTCTGTTTCTTGATGAAAAAAGTATTCTGCAAAACCAAATAGAATTTGTGAAGTACTAGGCTATTAAAAGAAATATTTTTATTCAGTCATAGTTTAGAAAGTTCCAAATTGTCAAGATTGTTGTTGTCCCCCTGAAGTATTTTCAAAACTATTTTAAAATACACTTGAAAATATCTAGAGTTAACATGGGTTTGTAATTAATTAGTTGCACAGGTAATTTTTTTTTTTCTGAAGATACTTAAACTTTAGGCTTAAAGTATAACTAGCAATGTTTTCCAGTCTACCACATAGAAATTGAATTATAATGCGTAATGTATTTTGCATAGTAGAAAGAGACAATACGGGAAGATCATCTAAATTCTTGGAAGACTACAGCGTATCAGAAGAAGGAGTGTGTAGGGA
>NW_009926720.1:78358-92111 GCF_000696875.1 Nestor notabilis
TCATACAAGCAAAGTCTTCCTTTGGAGAATAAATCAAAACACCTGCCTATATGATTTCTTAAAGCTGCAGAACTTGAAGTTAACTTCTAGACCTGGGAGTTTGCTGGCTCCCTAGTTGAATGGGCAGTGAGCATTGAAATTAGCTTTGAAATTAATAGATTTCAGCTTTGTGAACCTTAGTATGGGATAGTAGAGGCTGGTTTATTTTTTTTTTTCTTATATTGCCAGAAATGTGTGTCAGCTCTTTTTTGCACATGTATTGTAAGCTTGCTTTGCACTTGTTCCTCAGTCTTCTCCAGTCATACCGTTTGTAGAATTCCCACTTTTATCTTGTACTTCAAGTGATCTCCTTCACTCAGTATGCACTACAGTCTTTTCTTTACTAGCGGAACTAAACTTCCCACAAAGTTTTATTTTACTGGCAAAAAGTGATAATCACTTTTCTAGAAAGCAAGCAATGTCAAATAGCTTTGTCTGACATAGTCTGAGCAGAATTAGGCTTGCATGTATTATTTATAAAATAATACACAGCAAGAACAAATGCTGAAAGTAACATTGACCCAGACATCCGAAGACATGAGAATGCCTGACTTGCACTGATTGGAAGGTCTTTACTGCATTACAGTAGGCTTGAGAAAGCTTTATGTCCACATATCTACTAAATTTAGTTACCTTGAGATCAGAAGTTAAGTGCTTCTTGTGTTCCTCAGAAGTAATGTGCTACTTTCACTGCATCTTTGCTAACCCATGTACCCCTATTTAAAACTGCCAGTCTAGTATAAAAGAAACGAGTCTCAGCAGTATGTGCACACTATGTGGTCCATCACTGAAAGGGCAAATACCTGTTTATGCTTTTGGCTCCATTTGTTTAATTGATAGTCATTAAATATAGTGTCTCTGTTATTTAGTATGGCTATTATAATCTTACACATGCTAATTTAATAATTGTGACTGCCTGTGTTTTCATATTAATTATGTATTAGATCTTTACTAAGTCAGGGGCGGAATAGGATTTTTGGGAGAACAACTGGGCCATTGTTCTTGTCTGTGAAAAAAAAAGGATAGTCTGCATTCTATATTGTGCAGTAATCCATCAAAATATCCAAACCAATGTCCCCAGAAATTGCCACAGAAAGGCAGAATGAAATGGCGATACTGGTGGTCTGAATGAAAAAGAGGTGTAGGCTATAATAATGTGAAACACAGATTATACATCAGATTTTGACAAGTTATCTAGGTTTGGGGATTTTTACCTACTTTTAACTTCATACTTGTGTCTCTTCATCATAAAAACCTCTGAAAAGAGTGAATAAAATAGTTCCTTAAGAACCCTGAGTATTGTAACCTGACATCTGCCATGAAATACTGAAAACATTCCCAGTGTTCTAGTGGATTTATGGACTGTCCTTGTTACAATCTTGTTCTGTGACAAGCTCAGAAGTTTCCATACTATGAAGAAAATAATGATTTTGTATTCAAAGAAGTGTTTGAACATATGCTGGGAGTATGATAGTCACAATGATCCATGAGACAGGTAATTTTCTTTTTTGACATTTACATTACTTTTATTTTCCTTATAAATAAAGCTTAAAAATATCTGATTCTGCACCAACTCCTATCTGCTCAATGCCAAAATGCTAGAATTATTTACATATAATTAGTGTTAAAAGTTCAATATCCTTTAAGAGAATAACTTTTGATGCAGTGAGAGGGGGAAATGAAATTTTTTTAGCAAAGAATCAATATTTTTCATTCTGTAAAAAAATAATGAGAAGTGGATGACCTCAGCCATCACTTAATCATTATCACAAAAAGTAATCTTTCTTTATAAGGGTTTTCAGGTGCTAAGGGGTAATTCTAAGTCATATACCTAGAACTGTGGCTTATATCATCAGTATTCAATTAGATATACAGCTTAACTGAATTACAAACCCATTTGCCAGAAACGCTTGTACAGTTTAAATTTACTGAGAGACTTGACTAAAATCACACAGAATATATTGATCCACTAATAGTGTTTTCCATGCATTATTTACTTATCCCCTAATGTATTTTGTGAGTTGACAAAATATATGGCTAATGGACTATGTAAGAAAATAAGTCAGGATAAAGAGATAAAATGCCTAGGAAACACAAACAAAAATGTAAATATTTTACCTGGCTTTCAGATTACTTGCGTGTTACATAATTAGATATATATTTAGAACTAATAAATTCCTAACAGATTACATTGATTTTGTTTGTTTGGTTTTTTGTTGGTTTTGTTTCATTGCATAGGAGCAGGAAATTTGGGGGGAAGGGAGGGAATTATTTAATATGTAATATAGTGTTATATTCCTGTTCTTATGAAACATGTAAGCAGGATTCACTTTGAGAGGAGGAAAAAAACCCCAAAAAACAACAAAAAAAATTCAGCTTCAAAAGGTATTAATGACCATCCAGTAAAATAATGCTGGACCTAGTACATTTTTTGACCAAATTTTAGGGTAATATTGGCCATATTCAACTAGTGCACTGGGGGTTTCCTTCTTGAATTGTTGAGATCCACAAAAAAAGAAAAAGCATTTACGTTTTACTTTAGGTAAGGAAATAACCAAAAAGTACTGTTTGTGACCTTCCATTGAGGGATACAGTAATGGTATATTCCACTTGGAAAACAGTAGATTTGAAAAATTGTGGTGAAGTTCAGTAGTTTTCAAACTTAGACTTAGGGAAATCTGGTAGAAAGCATTTCTACCTATGTACTTAAATCAGTACTACTTAGTTATGGATCAGTTACCAGAGCCTTATTCTGTTAAAGGCTCTTTTTGTTCACACTTATCCTTTCAGTATATAACCCCTTTTTTTTAAGTTGACATTTTTATTTTTTTTCCTCTTGAAGGAGACTAGATCTTTACAGAAGAGTTGATACATGCTTTATTTTCAAGTTGAGTTCTTCTTTCCCTGCATGTAGATGTCTATACAATCATACTGTTGCTCTTTACAGCAAAGCTATAACATCTGCATTTCTGTTTTTCTTGTATACTTTCATGTCCATGAACAGTGGATGGGGAGGGAATGAATGGTAAATGCAAAAGAGAGGAGTTGTTCAAGTGGTTTAAGATGAGCCAGTAACTCAGAACCATGCAGCCACTCACTCACTTCCTTCTTCCCCTGGCTCCAGGCAGGATGGGGAGGAGAACAGAAAAAATGTAAATCCCACAGGTTGAGATAAGAGCAGTCCCATAACTAAAGTATAATATAAAACTACTGCTAATAATGATAACGATAACGGAAATGACAAGGGGGGAGAATATAGAACTAAAAAGGGAAGGGAAAACAACAATAAATGCAAGTGCTGCACAATACAATTGCTCACCACAGGCCGGGAAATACCCAACCCCACCTGAGCAGCAATCTGGGCCTTCTGGGTAACTCCCCCTCCAGTTTCTATACTAGGCATGATGTGCTGTGGTATGGAATACCCTTTTGACTAGTTTGGGTCAGGTGTCCTTCGTCTGCCTCTTCCTGGCTTCTTGTATCCCTCCTCACTGACAGAGTAGGAGAGACTGAAAAATCCTGCATCAGAGTAAGCATTACTTAGCAACAACTAAAACATTGGTGTGTTATCAATGTTGTTCTCAGGGTAAAATCAAAAACACAGCATTGCACCAGCTACTAGGAAGGAGAAAAATAACTGCTACAACTGAACCCAGGACAGGAATGGATGTGAATCCTCAGTTTTTAGTGAATAAATAACTTGTTGAACACATGAGCTGGGATCAAAAACTGGGAATTTGATGGGTTTTCACATCATGCAAGATTGTAATACTGAAACATTTAAAATCGAATTTTTTTAATTAGAATATTTTGAAAATATTTGTTATGTAAAATTATGTGTTTGAATAGGAAACCACATATTTTGTAGTTAATAAGCTGTTCAGACGAACCAGATTCAGAGTGTCAGTAAGTAAAGTTCTATTCCCTTTAAGCATGACTTTAAAAATTGTTTGGTTTTACTTATGACATTTTTGTGAGTGTCATATGATAAAGTGTTAAGGTGTGTCAGCTTCCTGAAGTCAAAAGATATATAGCATTCAACCTAATAGTGAAAATGTCCCTTGGGAGTAAACACCTAACATTACCTCCAGATTGTTTTCTATTTCAGGTAATAATGTATGGTATTACAAAAGCAATTAAAACTCAAAATTTATTTTATGGAAATGAAAGGAAAATTTGACAGTCTTTTTAATGATTCTTTAGAAACTAAAGTGATTACAGGTCATTTTTTAAGGTCATACATATAAATAAATTCAGGCTTCTATGAACTGAATATTCTTCTCCATAAATGCTAGTCACTAGTAGTTTATACAGCAAAGGAAGATGGGCATTAGCATTAAACAATATCAGAGTCTGTTTTCTTGACTTCCTGATGCATTTCAACATAGTCCATGTTTCCAAGTAATTTTAGATTTCATGTTAATAGATTTGGGTAGAAATATAAAATATCGTTACATTTAGCAGTTATCTCCAAAAAACGATGCAAAAAGAAAAGACAGTTTTTTCTATATTTTCTAGTAGACAAAAGGGTTACTAAAACATGAGGAATAATTATGAATGCAGATTCCTTGGCATTGGTGCCTTCCATTTTGTATACAGAGAAGTGAGAAAATAGATTTTACGATTTCAATACATGTGGTTTTTTTCTTCTTTGCATATCTTGAAAGAAAATGATGTGTTTTTTTCTTTTTAACATTCTAATAGAAATGATTTAAAGTTCTTTGTACTCAAAAAAATGTTCAGTATCAAATTGTGTCTTGAGAGATAGAGCTATCTCTATTAAAAAATCAAGACAGCATAAAAAAGAAGTCTGATTGCTTTCTTAGCAATTGCATTGTTTTCTTTCTGGTTTCAGAAAATTGTCTTGAGATTGGATTTCCCCTTACTCCCCTATACAGTGGCATGCAATATAAAGTAATTTTTTTGTTTCAGATACGTTTTCTTTTTGGTGCTCTGAAGACTTATTACATAACACAGAAGTGTTTCATCTTCAGAGCACGAAAATGTGCCTGCCTTCTGGGCTTAAACAAAACTTCTAGTGGATACTTACCCACACACATAATATTTCATTTATCTTTTACTCAGATGATGGAGTCATCTAATTTATTACACTAAAAAAAAGACAAAATCTAGGTTCATTCTCTTATAACATACTGTATGTTAGCACTGGGTATTGTCAGCTTCCTGGGAAAACAAGAAGAAACATTGCTCTTTTCTTGCGTTTATAACTTTCAAGAGGAGTAGCAAGAACACCTGTTTCAGGATTTTGAGAACTCTTTGTTTACTTTGTCCTCAGCGCCTGTTGAATGTATGGAGCCTCAATGAACTTCAGTCTTCAGTCAGTGTGGTTAATGAAGTTTAAAGAAACAGGACCAACTTCTGCAAATAGTTAGAAGAAAGTTGGTGTGGAAACCCCTTCATTCATCTGCTCAATTTTAAATGCAAAGGGCAATTATTTAAGTTTGGTAATAAAAATTTAATTAAGAACCTATATTGCAAGCAACTTCTTGATCTTACACCTGAGAAAAATATTCATAGTATAAAACATTATTTGAACAATGTCTCATATACCTCATTATAATTAAGCCAAAATGGTTTAGAAACATTGTTATTTGTTCACTTGCTGTCAAGTTCCTCATCTGAACAAGGCAGGAGAAATTTTACCTTTTATTAATTGATATCAAAAATAAAGAATATAATCCTGATCATAAATTGAGATGTCAAAAATAATTATAGTCCAAAAGTGCAAAATTTTTAGTGTGGTCTTTGGCATTGTGAGTGAAAGATTGAATTATAGGCTATGACAACTGTGAGTGCCATTTATTATTTCAGCAATACCAGAAAATATGCAATAGAATTAATGAAGAATATTGTTTAATTACCATAGTTCATTATCAGGATAAGCAAGTCCTGATTTTGATAATTAGGTAACTTGATACCTCACACCTAAATATAGCAATTTAATACAAGGAAGCATGTATATAATATGATACAAAACTCTACTCTGAATTACTGTAACAGCTGATGATTTTCTATTTAAGAACGGGACTAAGCAACTTCTACATTAATACTAAAAAGTACATAACCATACCATAAAAAAGAAAAACACAAAGGCAAGTTACTTAACAAAAGCTATTTATTGACATTTCCAGTGGTCCTGCCTCCCTTATTCCCACATACCTGCTCATATTTGGTACGTATCTTCAAATTTTTACAATCATTTTGTACTTCATATAATATCTGCCTTATAAAGGAGACAGATTGTTTTGATCAAAAAGTGTGAAGTTAAACGAACATTTAACTTTACAAGTTAAATAATAAGGTTACTATTTAGCTGTGTTTTTAGCTTTTACTGCCAATTTGCAGTTGATATTGTTGCCTAATATTGAAAGATGCGGTGCTGCTTTCTTAGCCCTGTTATAAAAAGTTATGTAAATATTTTCAATTTCAAATGAAAACAGTAACAAAGCTGATTCAGTGACAGGTAATTATAGTATCCTTTCCGTATTCCTCAAGGGAACTTGGTCCTTTCATGCTTTTGCAGCTCATGAAAACAATACCTTTGATAATGTTATATCACGAGACTTTTGTAAAGTTACTCATTTTAGGCCACAGCTATGGTCATTTAAATCGCTCCTGTTATGTATAAGGAAATTTATTTTTAATTACATCAACTGTGTTTTGGAGTAGTAGTGTAAGTTGTTAAAATTACTGAGATAAACAGAGATTGTGTTTATATCTGTATGCTTTTAACAACAACACTGTTAGTGTTAGCAGACAGTTAAGCTAGCATATCCTGGGCTGAAGTATATCTCTGTACTTTTCTTTGTGCCTTTCTATGACATCCCTTCTGCAGTTAATTATAGTGTATAAAAAGATCAAATAGAGATCATTAATGAATTACATGTCAGTGGATTAGTTCTATAAAGTGAGTATCCTAACACTTTCTTGTTATATATTAAGCTATTTATCGCCTTGGGTATTCATTATGGATCAGTACAGCAACTTTGCTTTCTGAGACCAGCATGATCACACTTTAAGGTTTCAGCTACTTCCTATTTCCTCCTAGACTTTTATATTTTTGATTTCTGTATACAGTGGAAGTAAATTATTAAACAAACAAAAAAGCTGTACTAAACCCCACTTGTTTATGAGCAAAGTTATTGAGGAACTTCTGAAGTATGAGTGCAGGTACAGGTAGGCTACACTGGCTTTTTTATAAGGGGAGGAGGTAGAACAGAGGTACTTGGATGGCAAAAAAGGAATGAAGCATGAAAGGAATGAAGATGAAGCAGCTGACATGTTTGGGTCTGTATCTGTTAAGTAGGTCTACACTTCCGAGTTTCAATTAGGACAGTACATTTGTTGTTCCAAATATACACATATACTTAGGTCTGCCTTGCTTCTGCACTCAGGAGGGAAATGGTGTGCTTTCCTTCATGCCAGTGGGGGAATACTTTTGCCAGAGGGGACAAACTGAATATTCTGATTTCCTAAGAGAAGTGTCATATAATTGGCTAATATATCTGGATGATTTCTATAATTTCTCAGATGTCAAACTCTTTCTAATTGCAACCTAGATAAAGACCAAAACTTCTAACAATTTTGGTCAAATATTATGGAGACTAAAATATCTGTGTGATGGCTATAGTTTGCTTTGATAAAGACAAAACATATTAACTCAGGAACGGTGAGTTACTATTTGAAAAGTACTTAGAATAGCATTTAAAATGTCACTGAATGGCATAATTGGAACCTTCCTAAAGCCTTTAATACTTTATGTGCAAACTTGACCTTTACATGACATACAAAGACAGAGTAAAAAAAACCCAACCCAACCCAAAACCAAATAAACCCAAACCACAAAATTGTAAAACAACTGAAAACTGTATAAAGCTATATTAAAGGAATACACACTAAAATAATTTCCTCTCTATTTTGACTCTATTTTGATTTTTTCCACACAGCATCCATACTTCCTAGAAACATGTCAATATTCTCCAAACAATGAGCAAATTAAGATATGATAAAGCTACTAGTGAGAAAAGTGTTTCAGTTAAGTCATTTAGGTTTGGAAGATCAGAATATTTTATGAGCACTTTAAAAGAAGTTTGAATTAATCTTTTAGAATTAGATCAGTACTACATTAAACCAGTTCCATCCAGAATTGTAAACACTAAGAGGTACTTTAAGATACAGTATGTCATCAAAGGATTTCTGTGTCCCATTGTCCTGGGTTCAGCTACAGCAGTCATTTTTTTCTCCTTCTTAGTAGCTGGTGCAGTGCTGTGTTTTTGACTTTCAGCCTGGGAACAATGCTGATAACACCGATGTTTTTAGTTGTTGCTAAGTAATGCTTACTCTGACCAAGGACTTTTCTCAGTCTCATGCTCTGCCAGGGAGGAGGGGAAGCTGGGAGGAAGCAGAGACAGGACACCTGACCCAAACTGGCCAAAGGGGTATTCCATACCACAGCACGTCATGCCCAGTATAGAAACTGGGGGGAGTTACCCGGAAGGCCCAGATCGCTGCTTGGGTCGGGCTGGGTATCGGTCGGCGGGTGGTGAGCGGTTGTGTCCTCTCCCCTTGTTATTCCTCTTATCATTATTATTGGTAGCAGTAGTGGTTTGTATTATACCTTAGTTACTGGAGAGCTGTTATCTCAACCTGTGGGAGTTACATTCCTCCCATTCTCCTCCCCATCCCTCCGGGAGCGGGGGGAGGAAGGAAGAGGAGGGGGAGTGAGCGAGCGGCTGCGTGGTTCCAAGTTGCCGGCTGGGCTTGAACCGCGACACCCATCATAAGAATGAAAAAATACTTTGAATATGTGCAGGCACACTGATGGTGTTAGACTAGAACTCCAGAGGTTATACAAAAAGAAAATCTTTAAGTAATTGAATATGCCCATCTGTCATATGTCACAGCAATAGCTAGAAATATTGGCAAGATTTTCCTTCCTGAGGGCTTTAAAAGTAAAAGCAGCCTTATGATTCTGCTGTGGTTATAGGACTAAGAGATGGAAAGACTATATAAAGATATGGGGAGAACAGGTGGAGGAATTCAATATGTCCTTACGCAGTCCCTAGAGAAGGTTGAAGACCCTATGTAGCAAGGCTGACTTTTGTTTCTGTTAATCTGTTCTTCTAGAATAGATAAACCTTGTTAACATTTTAGCGTTGTTCGTCTTAGTCCAAGTACATGTGTATATGCTGTGTGCATGCTAATAGCATTCTTGTACTGTCTTGAATTCTCCTATATGGCTTGTCTTTACCCTTGTTTTAACACTAATGTTAAAAATATTTGGATATATTGTGAATTCAAACTGTGGTGATATTTCCCCCCCCTCCATGCTTTCTATAGGTCTCCTGTCATGCCACTTTATTCTGTTCTGCAGAGAAGTTTTGTAATTTTATAGCTGAATCTTTATTTACAATCATCCAAAGAAGTCTTGGTGCTATAAAAGGAATAAAAATTTCATATAAAATGCATTGGGACAGGAATTTATTTTTTTTAAGCATCATAATGTTGTGAAATTCTTGTAATATTACCTAATTTATGTTATCAAATGAGATGCTTCTACTGGTTTGACCAAGACCTTTTTTCTTTTTTTTTTTTGTTATCCTTTTTCTTGTTGCAGAATTGGTGCTCATGTATTTGTATTTTTTTCATGGCCTGAGTCCTTGAATTACTATATAATATCATGCTTCTTGTCCTCTGGCAATCTATTTTTTTTTTTTTCATTCCATTACCATCACACATGTCCCTGAGTGTTTTACCTGATTACTACTTTGCAAATGTCAGTGTTTTCTCCCTCCATGATGTCCACTGCCTCTGTTATGGTTCTCTGTTCTTTGCCAGTTCTCAAGTGTAACTAATTTTCCTCTTCCTGTGTGATTAAAACCAATAGCATAGACACCCTCCACCCCTTCCTATTCTTCTCTCCTGCATATCACCATAAGCCTTTTTGGGGTTGTTGCTATAGACTAAACCTGTTATGTCATCTTGTAAATGCTGACCTGTTGTCTTCCTTGAACCATCATTACAATATTCATGGTGTAAGCCTCTTTCATTTCAGATGGTCATTCACATGATAGCTTTGTCTTTGGAAGTCTTGCTCGTCCACAATAGACAAAATAATTTTATTCTCACCTTTCCCTTTTCAGCAAGTGCCTGTAAATGCTGTGGTTTTTTCCAGACATATTTTTCATATGGTGTCTTCCCTTTCAAGTTGTTTACACTCTAATTTTACATAGGAAATGATGTTAGAATGATCAATTTCTTTTAGCATTCTATACTGAAGAAATAACAATTGGACTTTTTTATGCCATGGAGTTATATGTGAAACTCATGCAAAAATTTACAGTGGTAGAGCAAATATTTCCTGACATTTACATTAGTTATGAATTGTAGAAAGAATATTATGTATCTCCTTTAGTATCACACTGGTATACTATGAGATGTGGGTGATTTGTGGTTTTTTTTACATCAATTCAATATATTTTAAAATTATTTGAGAATCAGTTATTTACTTTTCTACTTATTAGTATTCTTAATATTTACTTCAACATACTCTCAATCAAACCCATGCTGGAATCCTTTCAATAATGTTGGTTAATATATTTTAGGAAGATACTGAAAATTTTATTCAGTTACGACTAACATCAGCACAGAGGAAAAAAAAAAGTTGTTTTTTATTATTCAGCAACAATTAATCTAGTGTTGAATAATAATTTTGCATTTCAGTTTCTTGAATATATTTATTAATTTACCTCCTGCTAATATACTACTTCAGATGCCACTATTTTGAATTTATTTCTGCTCTTAAGTATTATTTGCATAATGGCATTAAGAGGTCCGCTCATGAGTATTTGGTACTGGTATGTGGGATAGAGTGGATAGGTTGTAATTAGTGCCATCTGACCTTCATCTTCATTAATATGCAAATAGAAATACTACAGAGTACAAAAGCATGGTGCTATCAAAACCATCACTGCTGTGTGTACCAATCATTTCAGTCATGGTGGCTTGTTTTTTATATATTTATTTTATATAATAAAATATCCTCACAAAGGCATGTATATATATATAAATGTACATGTGAACAAGCAAATGTGTGTTTACATTCCCTATAGCTAAAATAGGGAAGCTAAGTAAACACAGCATGGATATAGATACTTCTTTTGTTTTTTTCTTACATGACTTGTCTTTCCCTGAGATCCAGATATACCTAAAGCATAGTCAAAGGTAAAAAAGTAGAAGATACTATAAATTCTGTTACTGAACCACTCTGACTGAAATTCTACCAAGGCTTTACATAAAAAGGTAGGCAGTGTATCAGATTGTCTTGTTCAATTTCCCCAGGAGCAATTCAATTGTCAGAAAGGATTCCAAAATAATTTTTCTCATCTCTATTTTATGGATTTCACTTCTGCAATCCCTATGCACTGTAGGTAGATAAGCCACATATCTGAAGATGTGTCTTAGTTATAGGTGATATGATTTTGAAAATGTTATTTTTCTATATTTCAAAATGTTTTTAAGTTTTGATCCTCAACTTACATTATATATGTAAGGTATGAGGAGGACTCCACCTCCAGCTAATATATATGAACAATAAGAATATCAATATATGACTAAGCCATTTTTTTTAAGTAGGTGGGACTATAGACTCCAAAATTGTCTTTTCACTGCAGTCTGAGTAGTGAATAGGTATTGCCATCACTAGGAATCACCAATGAAATTGCTTTTGATTCCAAAATAGCTAACTGGATTTTCTGAAGGTGGTTTCTGTATATTAAATGCAGTCACACTGACCCTAAGAAAACTACAAAGAGTCCAGGATTTCCAGTGCTAAGCTCTGTTTATTTGGATCTCTCTAGAAAATAGCTCTGCTTTGTTAAGGAAACAAATAATACACCTATGAACTTGCTGTGATGCATTGCACATACGCTTAGGTAACCTAAGATTTTAAATTTTGGCCGATTCCGTATCCATAATACGTGAAGTAGGAGATCCATGCAAGGAATATCAGCTTGTTGTGTTTGAATAATGAATTTTTGCATCTTTCTTAATAGAGGTAATCTCAAAGAAACAATTTGATGTAAAAAACAATGTCCAGAGATTGAAAGGCAGATGTGAATACCCCATGTACTAATAGCTCACTTGTGCTTGGTTTTTTTTAGAGAATCTTTTTGACAGTGGTGGGAAGAATTTAAATGAATTGGCTATAATAATGTGCTAAGTAGTTTACTTTTCTTCAAAGCAAGTTGCTTCAGTATTTAGCCTATTAATTCATTTTTCAGTCAACTACTTACTTTGTGAAGATAGCTTCTACTCCCTTACAGATACTTTATGGAGTAGCACACAGTGTGGTCAGAATTCAAACACCAAAACGAAGTGCAGTATGTATTTATACAAAGCTGATTCCCACAGATGCTCTTCCTCTCAAAAAATGTGCCAACTCTTAAGCCCTATGCACGTAAAACAAGCTTATCTTTCAAGAAGCTGGAGTTCAAAATATATGATTACAAACCGATTTTCATTCTTGTATGACTAATTAGTGTATGTGAGAGACAGATGGCAATGTATGAATTTGAATGGCATTAAGGGATGTAAGGATGCTCTTAACATGTAATTTAATTAGATCTTAACATGTAATTTAATGAGATTGACTGTTATTTTTACTCAAATAAAAGGAAAGTTCTAAATCTCTTTCATAATTCATTTGGTTCATACTATTTCAGAGATTACTTCCCCTCTGCTGCTCAGACTGCTAATAAATAAAATCACTGACTTTTTTTGTTTTGGTTTAACTTTTGGTAAATCACTGTTTCAGTAATTAGATTTATACCATCAGTGATAAATGTCACTGTGCTTTTAAGTATTTTTAAAGGTCCTGCTACCCTTTCTATCTGTCCAGATAGAAACAGGCCAGCTTCCAGGTGGACAGACCAACATTGGAATGTTGTCTGGGGAAAGGGACAGGCAAAAGAGGGGAGAGGCATTTTCCTACTTTTCTATCTCTTGCTTCATTGGGAATGCAAATCTGAACTAAGTGCCATGTACTTTCTAGTTATTTGAGTGTCATTTTGTTCTGGAATAATAAAAAAAATTACTGAAACCTGGCTCTCTTTAATTAAGTAGTGGCTGAAATAAAACTGGCTGCATTTCTGACAGTGATTTTGAATATTTTTCTATCTTCAAGATGTATACATTTATGTTAATATCAGTGACTAATAAGGATTATGCTAATAGTTTACATTTTAAAGTAATCGGATTAATATGTCAGGTTTTTAAATACACTACCAAATCCTGCAAGTGTGTCATTTCAGCTGTAAGTTATTTTTCTCCTTCCTAGTAGCTGGTGAAGTGCTATGTTTCGGCTTTAGTCTGAGAACAATGCTGATATCACACCAATGTTTTAACTGTTGCTAAGTAATGCTTACTCTGATGCAGGATTTTTCAGTCTCTCCTGCTCTGCCAGTGAGGAGGGGCACAAGAAGCCAGGAGGAAGCAGAGGAAGGACACCTGACCCAAACTAGCCAAAGGGGTATTCCATACCACAGCACATCATGCCCAGTATATAAACTGGAGGCAAGTGGCCAGAAGCTGGAAGGGACATGTTGCTGCTCAGGTCGGGCTGGGTATTGGTTAGCAGGTGGCAAGCAATTATAGTGTGCACCACTTGTGTTTCCTGAGCTTTGATTTCTTTTTT
>NW_009926721.1:0-3553 GCF_000696875.1 Nestor notabilis
GAGGAAGGGAGTGGGCGTCCCTGTGCGAGGCCCTTGGAAGCAGCGTGTACGCTCCTAGTAAATTAAAGGCCGGTGAGGGGGTTAATAACAAAAGCATTGTGGCTGCAAAGCCTCTGGAGAAGCTGTTTCAAAATGGTCTTGTAGTGAAACTTTACCTGAATTCTATCCACATCGTGTCACTTCTCCATAGTTTACTTAGGAGGAGGTGTTTAAGGTCAGGTTTGATGGAGCTTGCTCCTGCTCTAGTGGAAGGTGTCTCTGTCCATAGCAGGGGGTGGGAACTGGATGAGCTTTAAGGTGCCTTCCAACAGAAACCATTCTATGGTTCTGACTTACCTGCAGTAGCCATGCTCCTTGTATTTAATCTTATGGTGTTTACTGTGGGTTTTATTTTCTTACTACTTGGAAACCTTTGAGGTTAGAAATAGGCATGAAGACTAAGCCTGCAGGTAGGTAATTTTGTAGCATGCACTGCAATAAAACTGCTCCAAGCCGCTGTTTAAGTTATCCTTTACCTACAGCATCCAGGTGATTCAGTGAGCCTTGCATGTCCTTTGCTGAATGCTCTTATGGCTTGAGAATTGTTGTAGGGGGCACGTTAGTCCATGGCATACAGATGTGAAAAGAGGCTTCAGTTTTGTGCTATGACACACAGTTGAACCAGATTTCATGTGAAAAGGTCATAGAATAGTTAGGGTTGGAAAGGACCCTGAGATCATCTAGTTCCAACCCCCTGCCTCTTTCCAGCCTTGTACTCAGATGAGAATAATTCTCTGCATTTACCTTTTTTTTTTGTAGTTGGAACTGCTTAGCCTTTGGTACTGGCAGGGCCTGTTTGTTTGTGTACATGCAAGTCTTCAGCACAGCGGGATCACAAATTTAGATGAAGATTAGTAACAGAAGAGAGTGGTCCCCAAAATACAACAGTGTTGTGATGTTACCACAGGTCTTCTAACTCTGGGAGGGCAGTAGTGTGTAATAATTGGCTCCTCACTGTTTCAAGTGTCTGTGGCTGTGTGCTGCTTGTGGAAAATACCTTTTCATATTGTATTTTCAGCTTTTGCCTCAGTCTTGCTTCCCTGGACGTTAGTAGGTGTGCTTAACTTAAAACCCACCTAGCTTAAGATCACTTTCTGTAGTGTCTGAGAAAGATGGAACAAGAGAGATACTGAAATAAGTGTATTGTTCCCTGACTAAGGGCTATGGCAGTTGAGGACTCGGTTGATTTGTTTTTTTTGTTTGTTTAGCATCTCATGAGCACAAGTTAAACTTCAAGAAGAGCAAGGAAGCGTGTTTAAGTTACATTCAGGATGCCATGCTACAGAAGCAGTGGAAAAGGGCTGCAGAGTTTCTGACCTTCTATATTGAGTCACTAGAGAAGGATTATTCCAGAGAACACGTGGGTCCATCAGAGGTAAGCTGGGCAACTTCTGTAACCTAAGCTAGCTTTTTCAAATAAATAAATAAATAAATGATAGACTTCAAAGCTTCCAAACCCAAATAAGCAATTATTCAGGTGCTGATGTATAAACTCATGAATGGACGGCTGTAGGAAGTACCCTTGCCCCTATCCAGTGCTCCAGGCAGCATGCTGTCCAGTTACCACAAGCCTGCCTCTGCACAGGTGTGTCTTTGTTGTGGGTTTAACCAGTCTTGCTGGAGCTGCAGTTGTGCTGAAGTCTCACTTTTAGGGGTGCTGAGAATCTGCAGGGCTGTCTGATGTTTTTCCTGACAGAGGAAAAAAGGCCTGACTTGGTATAAGCTAATGCCATCAGGAGCGCATCTATGAAAAGTCATCTTAAAAGGAGTCCTCTAAACCAGAAAAGCAGTAAATGTTTGCCATTAGCATGCCATCAGACAGCATCTCTTTGAAAGTTAGTGGCTTATTTAGGGCTTTACCAGCTCCTCCAGTACTTGCAAACCTCTTGGAAGGTACTGACATAAGAGCAGGAGGAAAGAGATCAGAGCCTTAAGCAGACTGAGTACTCAAATATGGCTAGTCTGCTGGAGTATTTGGGTACATTGTGTAGACAGGCTTTGAACACAAGTGCATGTGGATGGGAAATTACATCCAATTGGAAATAATCTTTATTACTAAGTTGAAAGAATTATGTAAACCTCACATCTTGGTGGAATCCTATCAAAGGAAAACACAACTTTTTAGTAAAAGGAGAGGGATCCTTCTGACAACTGCAGTTCTTACTAGCTTTGCTGGAGTGCTACATTTGTAATGAGCAACTGTGAAGCACCCTCTGAAGGACTGTAAAAGCCCTACTAGATGAATATATAGGTTACTATAGCAGTAGGTAATGCTTAGTATTACTTGCAATTCAAATGTGCATCTTTTTCATGTGCTACAGTAACTGTAAGTTTGAGAACACTGCATATGTGATGACTGTTGCCACTTTTGTACTAAGGTTATTTCTGAATCTCTCTTCCCGTTACTAGATGATTTGGAGAATAGGAACTGAAATTTTGTGCCATCATTCCCATAGCAACATAAAAGAGTTCAACTCTTTCATGGAACAGATGAAGACTTTAGGAATAAAAAGGTATTTGAAGGTGAGCATAACTTAATGCAGTCATGAGGATTTTTCATGTTTAGCTGAACGCTTACTTGAGTATTAGTTTCTGAATCTCTCTTCTGAAATATATTGCTGATAATAGTGTCAAAACCAAAAGATAACACATCTGAGTTACCAATTGCATGATATTTTGAGGATTATTCTATGCCTAACCATGTTTCATTTGATCACAGCTGTGTATTGTCAGTCCTTAGAAGTGCTTAGATCCTTTAATCTTTTAATTTGAAATGGTTTTCATGCATGCCTCCAGTAACATCAAATTACACTCTAACATCTGCTAAGCCTAGTTTCTTGTCCTTAATTTTGGTCACTGCTCTTGGCTAAACAGCTATGCTTAAATTTTGCCATTGTTACCCATTAACTTTCAAGTAGCTAATCTATATACGAAGCAGCAGACTTTCTACTGTGGACCTTGTGTCACCCAGCTATACAGCTGTATTTTTCTTTTTAACTCTGTGGTGGCTCATTCAAACCTACACTGTTTTGGTTTCCTTGACTGTTTCTTACATGTGATGAAGCTTCATTCTGTTGTATTTGTTCAAGGCCTTCAACTGAAGCTCTGTACAAGAGTTTACTAGAGCTAACTAGAGGTTTAAACTTCTATCCAGTGCCTAATGAACATAATAGGGTGGGAAGACACCCCTCTTTCAGGTGTTCTGCACTTGGGTAACCAAATAGAAGATCAGCAAAGGCAACTGGATTCCCTCAGGTCATTTCTGGATCTTAAATAGGTACAGCACTTGCTAATAACAGGCAGGTTTTTGAGACAATTGCATTCTATTGTCTGCTGCCTGATGGGTGACTTCTGCCCCATGGATTTCAAGAGCTTTAGCTCTTAATCTGAGAGGTAGAAATCATCTGTATATGAAATGCACTTTTAATTACTAATGTTTCTCCAGCATCTTCAGACAGGAAACATTACTTAGGTTCTTGGCTCATTTCCCTGGCCCCAGTGATTCTCCCATTCC
>NW_009926721.1:3584-8565 GCF_000696875.1 Nestor notabilis
AATTCCTTGTAAAGATAATGTTTGGGTAAAAAGTCTAAAATGCTCTTCTAATTAAAATACCTGACTAGCCACGTTTGCAATATTATATATGCATGTCAGTAAGGAGTTTCACCTTTCCCTGCACAGCTGTGTAGATCTTTGCTGTATTGCTGAGACTTGCATTTGTGCTGTGAAATGCTGTGCTATGGTCTGTTTGAATTGCAGGTTTGCCTAGAGCATGCCTTTCACCTCCTTTGTAATGGACTCGTAGATGAAGCTTACCAAAACCTGTCCCTGGCAGAAAGCTGGAGGTTTGGAGAACAAACTGTCATTCAGGATAGAGAAATGAAACTCATTCAGGCTTACAGGGGACTGTTGGACTACTATAAGTGGTCTAAGCAGAAGAACATCTTGTTAGAGCACGGTAAGTCTTATCGTATAGAGCTGTAAGCTTCAATTTGCTTGCCCATGCAGACACCATGGCTTGCAATGACACCTTTTTCTTTTCTAGAGTTCAGAATTGGACGGTAAATAACCCTGCATCAGAAATGGTGGTGCCAAAATGGCACATTCACCTGCACTTTTCTGAAGTGTCCTGAAATGCTGCTTGGAAGCATTTTCTCCACCCCACTGAATCCCATTTCTTATATCCAGCCAGCATCACCTAAAGTAACAATTGAAGGAATGTATTCACTTACAGCAGTGGCTTAATAGGTGCATAAGTGCTTGACTGCTGCTAGAATTTTGACTGCTAGGAAAAAGCCCCCAAAATTTGTGTTTGAATTTCAGTTTCTTAAAGAGATGCGGGTTGCTACTTGTGTGTGGCATCTCATTCTGCACGTACCTGCTGACTGTGCATTATCAGTTACACTGTACCTCTGCTGCTTTCTGTGAAAGCGCAGTATTGAATTTGGTTTATTGACCTTGTGCTGGTGGCATCTCATCACGCCCCATAAGTTGAAATGGAGTCATAATAAATTTGAATGAAGAACAGTGAACACTTCTTGATTCAGGACCGAGGAAACTGTGGTCTTTCTTCTTAAAACCTGACTGCCGTCCTTGCTTAGCAAAATGATGGTCATTGCTTGCACCAAATGATGATGCACTACTTCAAAATCCCCTTTGATAAGCAGAGCTAATAGTGGTGTTCTTTTGTGTTTTGGTAGATCAGGATGGATTTGAAGACTTGGCTGTTGAACAGGAAATGCACAGTTGCTTTCGGAATGCAGCAGTGAACTTAAAGGAGATTATTAAGATACCTGGAGTTTGGGATCAATTTGTAAAATGCTACGTGGATGTAAGGGCATGTTTTACAGATAGCTTCCTCTTGTGTTCCCCTGCTTAACTTTCATTAAGATGTGTGTGGGTGACAACAAATGTGTAATACATGTATCTCACTGGCTTTGATTTAGAGCGCAGTTTACTCCTAGTAGAACTGCTGAGCCTGTACAGTGTACAAAAAGGACTTTGTCTGTGCATTGCCAAGAAAAAGAAATAGCCAAACAGCTTGCATATCTTGTTTTCATGGTGCTAGGATAGAAAATATCTCCTTAGAATTTGTAATTAAGAAATAAAGTTAATCTTGAATTATCTTTGAAATTATTTACTCCTTGTAAATGTTGATAAGCACTGACTGCTCTGAGCACATCTTAGAAAATATTGCTCGGTGCTGCCAGGTTTTCTCACTGAGCTCTCGTTAAAGACATTGCTGCTTCAGTGTCTCTTTCCAGCAAGCAAGTGCTGGTAATTCTTTGACAATTAAGTAAGTGCTCAAGGAATTTTCTTCTGTAGCAGCTTCTATGTGTGAATCTTCATCTATGTGTGATGAGAGTAGCCAGTAAAATGAAAATACACTACTCATAGTCTTACCTCATATGCTGCACTCTTAAATCCAGGCTATGCTATTGAATAGTTCTGTCGCAGCCCAAAATGAGTTGTGAGAGTTTGATTGCTAATATGTGGTAAACTAACAACAGACTTAACTTCTCGTAGTTGTTGGAGTTCTATGGAGACCATAACGAAGCCCGCCAAATATTACATGAGTATGCCTACAACTCAAAGTTTCCTGCTAATCCCAATGCTCATGTTTACCTCTATCAGTTCCTGAAGAGGCAAGGTGAATCAAAGAAATCACTCTTATCTGCACTGAAGGTATGTATTTTATATTAGATGCAGTCCATGGCCATTCATATTGCATGCTGGTCTGAGAGTTTGGTTCAGTTGAATTCCTTGTAGTGTTATTTACCCTCTTGTATTCTTTGTGGGAAGCAGAGGTTTAGAGGGAAGTTAGTGGTAGGGATGCTAATGGTGGAGTGAACAGTATCCTTTGCTATCTCTAAATTCAAGTCTTTGTTTTGTCTTTAACTGATACATCATATAACTTCAAGTCAGTAAGCAAGCTCAGAGAGTGTGCTTACATGGTTCCAGAAGTCTGCATCAGCAGGCTTGTACATCACGTGCACTGATTTCTGTTACAGCTTGATCTTTACAATACTGAAGAAATTATCAAATACTTGCTCTTCCACATATTGCAATTAGTTTCTCTGCTTATGTTCACTGAGCTGTGCGTTTAAGCTAAAATAGAAGTCAACATCTGCTGATGTTGGCAGACAAGGCCTTCCTGTATTAAGCTTTTCTATAGTTGCTTTTAAATCCCTGCTTTCCTTGCCCCTGCTCATTGATCTTAGTAGCTTCTTGCAAACAACGTTTTGCACTCGTGTTTTGCCACTTGATGGCACCAAGGTGCTTTTGTTAGGGCAGAGCTTTTAAAAGAGCTTCATAAAATTTAGACTTTTAAACCATAGCATAAAAATCGTGGTATCTTGTATCACCTACAAGATAGTGACAAATCAAAGAACTGGTCTCTGATGCAATGCACAGAGCAGTAGACAGGGGAGGTAGAAGTGGCCTAGGAAGGAATTATTTTGCCTCCCAAAATGGGGACACTGGATCTGGATTTGGGCTGTTCCTTGAGAATGTTGTATTTGTCACATACAGTCATCAAGGTATTTCATCCATTGTGTCAGAGTAGGGTCACAGATGTGCAAAATGAACCTAGATACTCATTCTTTATATCAAGGCACTATGGTACCAGGTTGCTTGATTTTCCTCACTAGAACCCCTAAGAAGCCTGTGCTTCTCTTGACTGGGCAGGAGTCTGCAACAGTTTTCACATTAAAGCAATGCATCTGGGTTTTGTGTTTTATTTTTCAGAACTTGCATGATACTGTTCCTTCTCATGAACTGATGATAGATTTTCACCTCATGCTTCAAAAATCAAGTAAGTCTTCAAATATCTTTTGTTCTTTTACGTTAAGCTAGAATAATGTTCTGAAATTATTCTGCAGCCTCCTTTCTGCTTTTTGAAGTAGTTCTTTTTGTTAAAAACCAACCCAAACCCCAACTTCACAATCACAGGAATCTTTAAGTTAGATGTGTGAGCAGGCACTTACAAGCTTCTTTAAACAAATGCCTTTCTCATTTTAAAGGCTGATCAAAGCAAACTGTTGTAAGGCACAGCCAGGAGCTCAAAAATAGAATCACAGAATGGTTTGGGTTGGAAAAAGGATGTTAAGATCATCTAGCTCCAACCCCCGTGCCAGGGTCTCTGTTCCCTTTTTGGAGTCTCCAGTGTATTGATTCTTTATCTTCTGAAGGAATTGAGATGGATCTATGCTTTAGTTCATTGTTACTGATCAAAGAACAAACTCTTCCTCCTCTTTAAGGGAGTTTTATCTTCAAGCTGTTAGAAAAGTCTTCCCATTCGGAGACTGTTCTTTCCATGCTGATCAGTTGTAATCCAAGCTGTCTGCTTGCAACCTGGTATGTTTTAGCAGGTCAGTAGATTGGTCCTTGAATAAGGATTGCATACTCTTTCTCTGCTTTTCTTTGGGAGGGGAAAAACCAGCCTCCTGGCTAAAAACTCCCCTTTTCTGTTCACTCAGGACACATTTATTAACTTTGCATAGCTAATGAGGACAACCTGATATTTTTTTGGAAGAAGTTTAGACTGATAAACACAACTTTTCCCACCTTTACCTGTTGTGATACAGCTCAAGTGCTGTTCTAAGAACTCTGCTGATATGTAACTACTGCTGTGAAATGTCTGGGTTTTATCAGTCCCAGATCTGATCTTTGGCACCTCAGGATCTGAAGTGTTCCAGAGGCACTGCATTCCCTTCCCAGGGGAAGAACATGTTGACTGGAAGCACTGGGTGGGGAGCTTGGAAACAAGTGTTGTAAGTGAGGTAGTGTGGGATAAGTGAGCAGCCCTGTGTGTGCTTTGAGTCAGCAGGTTTTGAGCAGCATGGGAGTAGAGACAGTGTTTCTCATAGGAGTTCTGCTCATAACTGCTCTAGAGCCAGGAAGTATTCCTTATCTCTTGGAAGAGAGAGAAGGCAATGGGGGAAACCCTCAATGACAGGGACAGTAGCAGCATTTGGGGAGGCAGAATGGAAAGTCCTTTCACTTACAGCTGCCTTACAAGTTCAGCCTGATGTAAGTAACTCACTAATCAGCCTGATCTTTTTCCAGAGAAGAGGAAAAAACGTCGACTGGGGTTAGAAGTTATTTTTGCAGCCTTGGATTATGCTGGCTGGAAGGAGAATGTGAAAGCATGGAGCTGTTTGGCAAAGCAGCTGAAACAGCTTGTGATGTAAGTCTCTCTGATGCAACGTGCTAAAACCAATGTGTTAAGTCCCTGTGTTTGGGCAATTGACAAAGTGACACTGCAGCCTTTCTCTTGGTGCTGGTGAGGAGTCCTCTGCTCTGCCCTGAGTTCAGTGGCAGTGCTTTACTGCACTATGCTTTCATTGGGAGAAAGAAAAGAATTGGAAAGAAGAAATTACTGAGAATTCCAGATTTCCAGTATTATCATTGGCTGGAAACTTTTAGTTCAGGTTTGGGATTGTGTTTTTTACCAGGTTATGTGTTTATGCAGGAAGAGTTACTCAGAAATTTGGGTAGCATTTTCTGTCCATGACTAATCTTCCTCTTTTGGGGG
>NW_009926721.1:8582-17287 GCF_000696875.1 Nestor notabilis
GTTGTTGGGTCTTCTGCTCTGTTATTATGTGTGCATTATTTGAAGTTGATCTGAGGATTGCTGGGCTGCAGTAAGGGCATGGCTGATACAACCCAGACTGGTGTGTTGCGTGATGCTTGTAACTTACAGAATGCAGCCAATGTGTTCTTAAAAGCTGAGCCAACATGCCTGGGGATTGATGTGTCCTTGCCAACACTGACAGACATGGCCTCTGGCGTCAGAAGAAGCCATTTCAGGCAGTCTTTACCCAGAAGGCCTCTAATGTCTGGACTTTATTTTAACCAGCAAACAAGGTGGTGTGTTTTTTCAGCCCTATATATTTACAGTAAATTAATTCAAAGCTTAATTTAATCCCTTTTGAGGTTTTATTGCCACCTCCACCTCTGCAGCATAGAGTCATGGAATGGTTTAAGTTGAAAGGGACCTTAAAGCTCATCCAGTTCCAACCCCCTGCCACGGGCAGGGACGACTTCCACCAGAGCAGGTTGCTCCAAGCCCCTGTGTCCAACCTGGCCTTGAACACTGCCAGGGATGGGGCAGCCACAGCTTCTCTGGGCACCCTGTGCCAGCACCTCAGCACCCTCACAAGGAAGAGCTTCTGCCTCAGAGCTCATCTCAGTCTCCCCTCTATCAGATTAAAGCCATTCCCCCTTGTTCCATCTGCTGTTAAGGTCCAGAAGCTAGTGGATTACAGCTAGGAGTGTTGTTGCACAGAGCTAGTAAAACCAGTATGATACTTTAACTTTGCCTGCAGTTTTATTTCTGAAAAGACAACTTCAGATTATCTTGAAATACACTGGGCATCTTGCTCGTTTTGTGGGAATACCTCTTCCCTGGTGTAGGTACTTTCTGTTTCTGAAATGCTTCGTTTAAGGTCTTTATTGCCTAACAAGTCTTGAGATTAAGTATTTGGGATAAGTTAGTCTTTGAGTATGCACAGAGTAACACAAACCTTTTCTTAAAAACAAACCACCCCCTTCATACTACTCATCTGTTGACAAACTTGAAGAAACTTTTTTATTACTATTGACAAACTGGCACATAAGTCAAAGGCTGGCTTCATTTCACACCATAATCTGTGTTATTGCCAAGTCTAAAGAAGGTGGCTGGAGTTCGCCTCCTGCCTCACTAGTGTTGCCGGGGATTAAATAAAGTTGTTTCTCTTTAGTGTTTGTCTGCAGGGTAAGGTCTGTGTGCCTATGCTAGCAATTTAGGATACTTGTAGCAAGTTGATTGTAAAAGCCAGTGTCTCCTAATCATCTTTTGATCCCAATTTAAGCTTTTTTTTCTAACTTTTCCTACCTTTGTCCAGCTCTGAGAAGCATCTCGACTGGCTCAAGCAAGAGTGGAGCTCCAGAAAGGACTGGTGGCCAGCCTTCCATTTTAGCCATTACTTGGGAAAAAGGAATTGGCAAGAAAATCAAAGCCTTTCCTACGAAAAAGCTCTGGTGGCTGGAATCTTACTGGGCAAGGGTAATACTGAGTTCTTTCCTTTTCACTGCATAGAATAGAAATAATGTCTAGTTCTAGCCCTAATCAGATGGAATGCAGCTGATCTACTCCTTGGAAGAAAGGCAGTTTCTTCCTTCTAGGAAAGATTGTCTTTGAAGCTGAACATGAGAAAAATATTCCAAGTGGTTTGATATTTGACAGTGAGGCATATTTTGCATCCTGGTTTAGAATTCTGCTTTATCTGGCCTTGCTGAGCAGTCACAATACTGTTTATCTTGTCGGTTTACCTTCAAATGTGCACAACACATTCCTGAATGTTGTGGGGGTTCGCTTTGCTGGATGCAGCTTAGGCAGTGTCTCAGCAAATACTGGGCTAGTTGTTAAGGACTATAGAGGTGGTGTAATGCAGGAGGAAAGGGGTGGTGGTGTCTTGAGTGAAAGCCACCAGCAGTTTGGTAAGAGGGTGAAGATCATGACTTCTGTAGTAGCATTGTTTGAAATGCTGCCAAACCCAAGTAGAATATCAGGCCAAGAAGCAGCTGCTAAACTGAGACTGAGAGTATAGTGTGAAGATGGTGGTTCATCCCCTGGTTTGGACTTTCTATTGATAGGCAACTTGGTTTTTGTCAGTTTTTCTGTAATTTTGTCTTCTGGAATTCATAAAACAATTTCTCATATTGGAAGTCTTTTTGCTTTCAGTAATGTGTTACCAAATGTCCCCCAGTTTTTATTTCCAGATGGTTAATAAAATGATGCCAGCTGCAGTTTTCTTTAATGCAATTTCTATGCTTATTGGTGTCAGTATCAGCCGCTATTTTCCTTATCCAGCAAGATCAGTTCATGTCAGAAATCAATGCTGCTTTACATTCTCAAACCTTTACTTTCTGATGTACCTGAAAAGCAAAAGCTAAAGAGAAAAAAAATATTTTGTAAGATGCAGCATACAGTTATAGAGAATCACAGGCTGGTTTGGGTTGGAAAGGACCTTAAGATCATCTAGTTCCAACCCCCTGCCATGAGCATGTATTGGGTTATTTTATTACCTTTCATTACTGAAAACTTTCTTAAACGCTTGCATGCTATTTAAATTTGCTTGTGTCATGGCTATAACTTACAATGCCTTTTTATTTTTCCCCTTAGATGGCAAGTACTTTAAATACGTATCCCACCAAGGCTGCAAAGCTCACGTGAAAAGGTTTCGGATACTGAAGAAGTTTGTGCATAAGCACCATCCTGTCTACATGAGAATATCTGGCCTTTCAGGGTCCTCTGTGCAACCTTGATTAGAAGGCATCCTTAAGGTTCTTGTGCTTTTTCATCTTTGTGAAACTGACTTCTGTAGCTGTCATTCTAGAACTTCCAGACAGCACCTATTGACTCAGGACTAGACTTTAATGTATGTCTGTAAAAAATGCTTTGGGTTTTATTTGTTTTGTAATAAAATGAGTATAAATCAACTGATCAGGTTAAGGAGTTTCTTTCAGATTAATCCCGTATTTCTGTGTGAAATGCAAACAGCCTTGATTTCAAATACATACTGAAAAATATTTAGCTGTTACGGTGTAGAGTTCCTGTGTCAGCAGCATTGTAGGCCTGATCCTCATGTTTAGGTGCATAGATGGTAATTTAAATGACTGCTGGAACGTAGCTCAAAAGCCATTCAGGACTAGCAGTGGCATTCATAATAGGTGTAGTGACTTAACCTAGGAGCAGTAAGCACATTGTGCACTATGAAAACACCTTCTCAACCTGCAAAGGTTACAAAGCTTGCTGCTTATAACTGATAATTTCCTGAAATATATGGGAAATGCAGAGGCAGGAGTCACTTTTGTGTGCACTATATATTGAGAAGAATTCCAGGTTGTGAAGATCTTCTGCAGCTTGTTCAAATAGATGATGAACTTCAATGTATCCAACAACAAAATGGTTTCCAAATACTACTTCTGTTTTAATGGCAGATCTGTAGAACTCTGGTGGATGAGCTGCTTGAGCTGCTTGAACTGCTGCTGGGAATGAAATAAAGCTGTCTTTAATAGCGTGGTAGTATATGGATAAGTACAGCTCTCCTTCTAAAAGCTGAGTTTTTATCTGGGATTTGAGGCTGGGTTAATATGGGTCTCATGAAATGTGCTTTAAGACAATGTCTCTTAAACATTGAGCTGTTTGCCATAACTGTATGTTTTATCAAAAAAGGCAGTTATTCCTTGTTCCTGACCTATGTGCTGTTGTCCTGTTTCCAGTTCTGACTCCCTAAGGCAGCCTTGTTCTGTAATAATTGGGGTTGTTTTTTCTTGGAGATCTTCAACTGAGTTTTGTCTATTTTCATGTTGATTGTGAGGTTTCAAAATGCTATTCCCAGCATCCTGTAAGGTGTCCAGCACTCCTGGGAAGTGGTTGCTTCCCCTGAGTCTGAAAGATGATCCACATCATTTCTCCCAGTGACTCACCTTGGTGGGTTTCCTGCCTGGACGGTGCAGCTTAAGCTGTCCTGGGACAGCCCTGAGAGGCAACCAGGCAGGGTATCCCTTCCCTGGAGTCCTTATTTGGCTCCCTGCCTTCCTGCTCTGCTCCTCTGGACCTACAAAGATGGACCTTTGGTGGGCTGGTAACTCACATGTGATGGGCCTGGAGCATCCCCGCAGGGTGGTATTTGGGCTTCCCTTGCCATTGTCTCTCTGTGCTCCTTTATGGGCATGCAGAGAAGCTTTTATCATAAAACCTAACACAAACAGTGTAAGAATTGAATGCTAGAGCCCCTGCTGTTTGTTGAGAGCTCCTGTGTCATTTCCCTTCTGTCCCCTTAGCTACCTGTGGGAAATGTCTGCCTTGCAGCAGCTGAGAAACCATCTGTTGAGGAAGAAAAGTGAAACAAAGCAACAGGGATTGAGGTGGAGGTAAGAAGGATGCTGTAAGGAGAATGAGAAGACAACGGGAAGCTTGATGTCATTGTAAAAGCTGTTAATCCTTTGTGCTCACAGCTTTCTACTGTGACCTCTGAAAGCAGGATTGCTGCCAGGGATCCTGTTCTCTCCCAGTGCTACAACTACCATGCTGCAGTCAGCAAGCAAGAGAGCAGCACAGTCCCAGCTTTCATGTAACTATCTTTAAGCATTGTTCTTTGCTTTCATGTCCTGCAAGAAACTTGCTGTTTCCTGACACTATAGTGCTTACAGCTGAGATAAACCTGCACATCACAAGTCCCGAGTGACACTTCCTATGCAAACTATTCAGGACATGCTGGGTTTTCAAGCCTTTGTGTTGTACTTTGAATATGGTAACTGAGTGGATCAAACTATTCTGCTTTGGCTCTGAATTCTCCTCTAGGTTTGGGTTTCTGACAAACTGTGGTCTTCATCCTGTGTGCAGAATCTCTGTGAGGATTCCCACCCCCCTTCCGTGAAACAAATAGCACATCTTTTCTTTGCTGTTCCCCTTTATCCTGAGGCAAGGAACTTGTTCAGGGAATCTCACGTTTTCTGTGCAGACCCAGTGTCTATTGTCCCTCTGTTTTTCTACCTCTTGCTAATATTAAAACCGAATGTAATGAGCACACACAATTACAAACACTTCAGCTCTCCTTTCTGCTTTCCCTGTTGTTTTCTGTGCTGCTGCTTGTGCTTTCCTGTTTTAAGAGTGTCTTTAGTGATGTTCAAGAAAAGCTGGTGAAGATTCAGCTGCCTTTTAAAGCATGCCAACTGTGTGTGCTCTATCCCCCTTGCTTTTCCCCACCAGGTTCTCTGTTTTCTGAGCAGCTGTCTCATTCTGGAGACCTTGGCAGGACCTGCCTCAGTTTTCAGAGCAGTGTAAGCACATTGTCAGCACAGAACGAGTGTCTGCCTTGCCCTTGGAGTACTCCCTGTGGAATCAGAGGATTGATGTGCTGTGAAACTGGTTTGAATTTACAGTTCTTCAGGGATTTCTGTTACTGGTGTTCTGATCTGCAGTGGGAAATTGGAAGTTCCGCTCAGTCTTTTGTTGCATTTAGAGAATGGCTGGAAGTGGTATGTTGGCCGAACAAAACCAGACTGCCTACGGCAAGGAGACCTTGGATAATACAAGTAGTAAGCTCTCTGTGTTCTCTCATTGTCAGGATGTGCTTAAGGCCCTGCTAGCTTTTCTGCCCTCATCAGGGGTGCAGCAAGGAGTGTTCTTGCCTCCTGGTCAGAAATATGCAGTAACTAGTAATGTCAGTTACCCCAAATTGCTCTCTAATGCTCAAGGAATTAAATGTATAGGGAACTCCCAGGCTGCAGTTACAAATGGAGAGTATGCAAATATCCTCCCTGAGCCTTGTTGGTTGTTGTGGCTTCAAAATAAGACAATTGCCCCAGGACACTAATGCCTTAATTTCAGTGATTGTTTGCAAGGTATGAGAGCAGTAACTGAGAAAAGCTGATACTTCAGCAGATCTAAATACTTGGATTTAAAATGCTTTCTCTCGTGACAGTGCTGAATCTTGTGATTGGTGTGTTTCCAGTTCATTGAAGTCTAAGCAGAGACAGGATTATTGGCAGTGCCACAGCAAGAGAGATGCATGTTAAAACCCCAGAGGTTTTTAAAACAACTGTTTCCCAATAAGGACTCCATAATCACAGAGTAATCACGTTACACTGGTGGTTGTGTTGAGAAGCTAGGACTGGGAGCTTTCACTTCATGAGCTGCATACAGCTAGATCCTGGGAGTAGATGGTGATGTGTAGCATGAGTGGAGGTGTCCCTATACATGAGATTCTCTCTGCAGCTTCACTTTTCCCACTCTCTGCCTGTGTCCCATGGAGGGAAAGCAGTAAGTAGGAAGCTGCTAGAAACAACACAAAGGATATCTGTGCATTGGCTGTAATAGTTTCTCCTAGGATTTGTAGGGAGGAGAAATACCTAACAGCCTTTTTTCAATTGCTTTATTCTTTACTGATATGAACAGATCCCAACACCTTGCTCTCTAATAAGCTCTATTGTAGGGAAAGCTAAAGCCTCTTCCTAACAGCATCAGAATGGCAGAGCACTCCTGCAACTGCAAGGTAAAGATACTCCTCTTTGTTGGATCACTATCAGCCTGAACTCATGTGATGCAGCACAGTGGTGAGGAGTGCTCTGTTGCCTTGTTGTAAGTATGATGTCTATGTCAAAGGAAAACACTTGGTTTTGGTGAAGTGATAAAGGAGCTTGGTTGTGATTAAACTATAGGAGAGCAGAGTTGGGGAAGTATCATTCTCAAATAGAGGCTGGGTACAATATGTACACACAGACTATTCCTGCACACACAGCTGATGCTGTGCATCACTAACTGCAGGGCTTGCTTGTGCATCCTTCACCAGAAGGCAAAGCGGGCAAGAATCTTATGCATGTTTAAATCAGTTTAACATCAGCTGGGATCAAACCCACTAAAATCAATTACCTGAAGTACAGGCTTAACACAGAACATTACAGTTGACTGCAGGATGTGCTGGTGCCTTAAATATGGCTTTACTCCTTCACTCTTTATGAATTTCTTCTTAATTTTAACTCTGAAAGTGTACTTGGGTTTGTGGGTAACAGCAATATATCTGTAAAACTTCTTGTCCTGAAGTTACTTGTACCATTGGTAAACTGCTGCCTTAATTTAGTTGTATTCTACGACCCTTCTGCAGTCTCTGTGAAACCAGCCCCAGGTTTGGTGCATTTTAAAAGCTGAGTAAAATGGTAGTTAGCAATTGAAAACTATTCACTTGTGTGTTGTAAATGAGAAGGGATTATAGTGTTCTGTAGATAGGTATCATAGTTCATGTTTTTGTTATTTGTATTTCTCGGTGAAGGATTTCTCAGCCAGTTTAATATGGATTAGATCTTCAAGGGGCATGAGCCATGCCCAGAGGGGAGGGTTCAGCTGTGTGACGTGTGAAATACCAGAGAGGCAGCCTGGAGGGTTTCTCTCCTGCCAAGTAGTAAACTTCAGAGAGAAAAAGGGAGGGAGAATGTAAGCAAAGCTGAGTGAATGTGGAGCTCTGTGGCTGGCAGTTAACGAAACACAGAGGATGAATGAACCATACTACAAAGAGGTCCAGGATTTCTATACATCTAACCTCAAGAAACCTACACTGAAGGAAGTAAACGTTTGGCCATGCACTGGGAAGAGCAACAGCAGCTCTGGAGTTACCTTTTCTTGCCCGTATGTCGTGCTTTACCTCTCCTTATTGTGCCTCATAGGCTGTCTGCTGGCGCATCCTCAGTGTCTGGATTATGGGCCACCCTTCCAGCCCCCTTTTCACTTGGAATTCTGCTCTGCCTATGAGAATTTTGGCTGCTGTGACCAGGAGAGAGACAACAGCATTGCAGCAAAATACTGGGACATCATGGATTATATTGATCCCCGGGGGCATAAGCTGTGTGGAACATATATCAAAGATATCCTCTGTCAGGTAGGGCAGAAAACCAGTATCTGTGTCCTATGCTTTGAGCTGTCTTGGGGTTCAACTGTGGCTCATTAGTGTGTGTTGCTGTGGGAAGAGGTGTTGGGAACAGGGGAAAAGTAGGCTGACAGGGGAATGGTACCTAATCGTCAGCATGCATTTGGCAAAGTGCTTTGTGTAAGGTGCATCCCTTTCTGGTACCTGGCAATATCTAGTGACATTGATGATGTGGCTGATGATGGCAATCGTGCTGCTCTGCTCATGTTCTCATAACAAAGGGGAGTTACAGATCAATATTTACTTGCTGCTTGCAGCTGCTGGGTGCTGGATTACAAATTCTACAGGATCAAATGGTAAATAGGATTTATCACGCCAAGTGTTTGGATCCCTGCACTGTGTGAAGGATGCGTGTTGACTGTGTTCCTGGTGTGGATGCTCCAAATGGTGTAGTGGTCAAAGTAGAACAAAACTTCCCAGGCAGTGGTTTCGCACAGCTAAGGCTTCAGTCACTGCGTTTCCATCAGGGCTCTGTACCCGCTGCCCGCCAAGCTCAGGGAAACAGGGATTGTGCAGTGAGAAAAGATGAAAAGCACTGTTCTTCCTGAGCTCCCCTGCCTCCCTGGAGTTAGAGAGCAAAACTGACCTGCCTTTTTAACAACCATTAATCATGCAGAGCTGGACTTGCTGCATGCCAAAACACACAGCAGCCAAAAGACACATTTCATCTCATTAAGAACATATAAATCTTTTCTAGTTAATATTTCCTTAGCCTTAAAATACTGTCTGTGTACCAAAATGTTTCCACTCTTTTTGGATGCTGGCAAGATTCTGGCATCTCCTTGGGGTAGGAGGGAGACACTCCTTCAGC
>NW_009926721.1:17318-29816 GCF_000696875.1 Nestor notabilis
GGCTGGAAAAAGCAGCATCAGGGTTGTTTGTAGCTTTACAGTTGGGAAATCAGAAAAAGCCATGTTACAGCTCCTGGCAGAACCACCAGTGTTGGTGTCATGAAGAGTTTTCTACATGTTACAGGTAGAAAAAGCCCACTATAGAAATGATTATTGCTGCATTGCTCATTCTGCAGGGCATACCTTAATTCTGCATTTGTTGTGTATTTTGTAGCCAAAAAAACCCCAAACTACTCTTATTTTCTTCTAGATTTCCCAAGTAATAAGCTATTGCTCATTTCACGTCTGACTGCTGTTATGATTTGGAGCTAGCGATTGTGTTGTGTGTTGCTCTTCCTGTTCAGGTTGGTGATGAGGTTGAGTTCTCTGGCAAATCTTATTTGGCTGTTGAATCAGTGCAGGATCTAAGATCTACCAAATAGCTTTGCTTTAGTGAAGTTGCTTTGCTCAATCAAATTACTGAAGATCTTGTAGAAGGGATGGAAAATGACATCCCCGTTCTTCCACCTCCACAGTATCCTGATAGTTTATAGTCACCAAGTACATGTACTTAGTGGCATGTCAAGTACAAAAAGGCAGATGTTGATATGTAATCAGGATATAACTGTGCCAAGTGCTATTCTGCTGTGCATGGCAGGACTTCAGATAAACTGCTGCTGTAACAAGTGCTTTTGTTGATGTTATGCATGTGGAACACACAGATTAGTCTTAGACGCAGTGGTAGACAAAATAATAGTACCAGCTTTTGTCTTTTGAACAAAACAAGCTTCAAGAAAGAGGAGTAGGTTCTTATTGATAAACCTGAGTTGTTAGTGCTCTAACTTGGCGAGAACAGCGTTCTATCACACCTCTTGGGGAGATCATAGTAGTAGCAATGCATTGTAACAAAGCAGCTCATTCAGTTAGCTGTTCCTTCAGTACCAAAACCAGCAGACCATAAAAACCAGACAACTTCCCTGCCTTCCTGCTGCTGAGCCTTGCGTGCAGGAACCTGGTTTTGGGGACCGCAGCTAATCCACAGAACCCAAGAAGGGTGCCATGGAGTGCACCTCACCTTGGTACTGCAAGTGTGTTTCTTAGCAAGTAGAAGATGATTAAATGGGGATGTGTTCTGAATCATGGGGTTTTCTGCTGTCACTCTAAACCAGGTATGTTTCTCCTGAAAACTAACAGGCTGGAAGAGGCATCCAAAGCATTCTGGGCCTGCTGGTAGAGCTGCATCCGTTTGCATCTGCAGTATCTGGGTTTATTTTTGCTAGCTACACGTGTTCTAAGCATTTGTAGGTTAGAGTCTGACCTTCAGCTGAGGTGTTTTAGGATTTAGCCTAAAAACTGAACATGAAACTCTGAAAACTGCCTGTACTGTTCTTAAGGAGATAGTGTGCAAGTTGCATGGCTATAGAAATGCCCTGGGTGCAAACCTTGCTCCATGCACTACAACAGCTGTTTGGCTGATGGCTGAGAGGATGCTTCTCCACTGGGGCAACGGCTACAAGAGAGGCTTAAAACCCCAAAAATGTCAATTACACCTTGTTCAAGCTGATCAAAAGCCATGAGATTAGCATGGCATGGGAGTTAGTGGAGTAGTAGGGTTAATTGTGTTGTTTCATGCACAATGAAATGAAAGCAGAAAACAGTGACTGCCAAGGTCATGTCATCCTGGGAGTTTATGTAGATCCCGAGGAATGGTCTCCATCTCGTGCTGGGTCTGTGTCCTGGAGACATTGTTCACCAAGCAAACACCATGCGCGGAGGTGACCGATGTTCTCTGCCTTGCTGAGTTTTCATTTACTAACCAGTTTGCTTCCATGGAAGTGTCCTGACTTCTCCTGGATGTATGTGCACAGCCATGGATTCAGTTTCTTTCACTTTCCAGGAATGTTCTCCATACGCTGCACATCTCTACGATGCAGAAAACCCTCGGACACCTCTGAGGAACCTCCCAGGGCTTTGTTTTGACTACTGCTCCGAGTTTCATTTCAACTGCCACTCTGCCATCAGCCTGCTGACCAGCGACAGGCACATCCAGGAATGCTGCAAGACAAACAAGACGTGCTTTTGCAGCTTCCTTCACCTCCACGATGAGGACTACTGCTTCCCCAACGTGCTGAAGAACACAGCCCTCAACCACAACCTGGGCTCGGTGGTGGAGGACCACAAAGGCTGCCTCCAGCTCTGTCTGACAGAGGTTGCCAACGGCCTGAGGAACCCAGTGCTCATGGTGCATGCGAATGACCATACTCACCGCATGTTCATAGCGGAGCAGGTTGGAGTCATCTGGGTTTATCTACCTGATGGCAGTCGGCTGGAGGAGCCCTTTCTGGATATTAGAAGTCTAGTGCTGGCTACACCATGGCTAGGGGATGAGAGGGGCTTTCTAGGGATGGCTTTCCACCCCAAGTACAAGGACAATGGCAAGTTTTATATCTATTACTCGTACATGGATAAGAACCGAGTGGAAAAGATCAGGATCAGTGAACTGAAGGTTTTGGCATCTGATGCCAACAAAGCTGATCCACACTCAGAAAGGTAAAGTTCATGTTGAATGCTGCTGCATGCCACCAGGAGAAAGTATTTGTCCCCGGCCCTGTCCTTCCCCCTTCCAGAACCTGTACATTCCAGGTTGGAACAGGCCAGGCTGGATGGAGTCTTGGGTGACACGGTCTAGTGTGAGGTGTCCCTTCCCATGGTGGGGGGAGGGGGTGGAACTGGATGATCTTAAGGTCTTTTCCAACCCAAACCAGTCTGTGAATCCCAGTTCCCCTGGTTCAGGTGTGTGACTGGCCTGCACGAAGCTACCAGAGACAGGTTGGCTCAAGGTCACACAGCAAACTAGAAATGAAACTGCAAAGAGGATCGGATCTAGGATTCCAGGTTGTCTTCTCTCCCCATCTTGGACCTTTCCTTCTAAAGAGCAGTAATGGCCCTAAGCCTGTTGTGGAATTAACATCTGCTTTAAAAGTCTTTTGTACAGTAAGAGAACAAGGATGCTTCACTACAAATAAAGGTACTATACATCCATTTAATCTGACATGTGCACCTACCCTTTATCCCCACTAAGAAGCTAATCTACAGTTATGGAGAAGAATTTGTTAATAAGAGACTTATTTTCTCTCAAGTTTCACAATCACCACAAGATGGTTCTGAAGCCCCTCAACTTCACCAACTGCTGCTCATGTAGGAAAGTAGAACCCCCCTGCTGCAATCTATACAGCTGGGAAGTCTTGCTTTCTTCTGTAGAAGCAGCAATGCAGTGTTTCTGCAGCCTACCTGAATGTTCAGTCCTTCCCAGTAGCTACATCTGGACTTATTTCTCCCTCTTTTTTTAAGGAATCTCTTGGAGCTTGAGGAACCAGCTGCAAATCATAATGGTGGCCAGCTGCTCTTTGGTGTGGATGGCTACATGTATCTGTTCACAGGGGATGGAGGGAAAGCTGGAGACCCTTTTGGAACATTTGGGAATGCTCAGAACAAGTAAGCAGGAAGGCAGGTGAAAGCTTTGAGCTTGTTCACTGAGATGCAAGATTTTGGAACTGAGACAATGTGGAAGAGTAAGAGAGCTTCCTGGAAGTGCTTGTGCATCTGCCAGTCTGGTCAGAGCAGTAGTGCAATAATTAACATTCTACATGTTGAAAGCTGGGGGAATCCAAGATGTCAGAGCAGCTTCCAGTGTCTGAAAGGGGCTACGAGGATACTGGAGAGGGACTCTTCATCAGGGACTGTAGTGATAGAACAAGGGGTGATGGGTTCAAACTGGAACAGGGGAAGTTCAGGTTAGATCTAAGGAAGAAGTTCTTTACTGTGAGGATGCTGAGGCACTGGAATGGGTTGCCCAGAGAAGTTGTGAATGCTCCATCCCTGGCAGTGTTCAAGGCCAGACTGGACAGAGCCTTGGGTGACGTAGTCTAGTGTGAGGTGTCCCTGCCCATGGCAGGGGGGTGGAACTGGATGGTCTTAAGGTCCTTTCCAACCCAAACCATTCTGTAATGTTGAGAGGAGAGAGTCTTCTGGGACTTGAGCAGTTCCAAGACATACCAGCCAGTCAAACACACACCAGCCAGTGGCAGGTTTATTTTGGAGACAGAACTTTTCCTTTGGAAAGGGGGAATTGCGTTTTCAGCTGGCTGTCATGCTGTGATTTCTTTATCTGTCATTCTCTTTAGGAGTACTTTGTTGGGGAAAGTCCTGAGGATTGATGTGGATGGAAGAAGCCCCGATGGAAAACATTATCGCATCCCTCCTGATAACCCATTTGTGTCTGATCCCAAGGCCCACCCTGAGGTTTATGCATATGGGGTCAGGAACATGTGGCGCTGTGCAGTTGACAGAGGGGACCCTGTCACCAAGAAGGGAAGAGGGAGGATATTCTGTGGGGATGTTGGGCAGAACAGGTTTGAAGAAGTCGACATCATTGTTAAAGGAGGGAACTACGGCTGGAGAGCAAAGGAAGGATTTGAATGCTATGACACAAAGCTTTGCCACAATTCTTCTTTGGGTAAGGAAGAAGTGTCTCATAGAAGATTACTTGATTATACATATGTATTTAGTGGGCTATAGCACTAGTTTTCCAGTGAAGCTGAATAATCCAGAGTTCTGTGTTAAATGGAGACTGTTACGGAATCATTGGGTCTTCTCTGTCCTGCAGTAAACTACTGTATTCCCACTGAAATGTAACTAGAATCATAGAACACCAGTTGGAAGGGACCTCAAGGATCATCTGGTCCAACCTTTCTGGACAAAGCATGACCTAGACTAGATGTCCCAGCACCCTGTCCAGCCAAATCTTAAACGTGTCCAGTGTTGGGGAATCCACCGCTTCCCTGGGGATACTGTTTGTGCGTCTGTACTGGCCCTTGTAGTAATGTTTGTGCTTGTCAATGTCATTGACCAATTGCTTTTTGATGCTAGATTTATATCCATAAATTTTCTCATTTCTTCTTCCTCTGTGTTTAACAGATGACATTCTTCCAATATTTGCATATGGCCGCAGTGTGGGGAAGTCAGTTACTGGAGGTTATGTGTACAGAGGATGTGAATCACCCAACTTGAATGGCCTTTACATCTTTGGTGATTTCATGAACGGGTGAGACTGTCTTCTCTGCATTTCCCATTCTGGACCCACATTTGCCTTACCTGGGCAAATAAGGATATTGGAGCATCCCAAAACCTTCTGAGCTGGAGTAGATGAGATTTGCAGATGTCTATGTATTAAGTGCTCTGTTTGACTGTTAAAACAACATGTTGGTTGGAATCCAAACTTCACAGAGTTATAGACTGGTTTGGGTTGGAAGGGACCTTAAAGCTCATCTAGTTCCAACCCCCTGCCACGGGCAGGGCCACCTTCCACTAGAGCAGGTTGCTCCAAGCCCCTGTGTCCAACCTGGCCTTGAACACTGCCAGGGATGGGGCAGCCACAGCTTCTCTGGGCACCCTGTGCCAGCACCTCAGCACCCTCACAGGGAAGAATTTCATTATATCTAACCTGAACTTCCTTTGTTTAAGTTTAAACCCCTTGTCCTATCGCTACTGTCCCTGATGAAGAGTCCCTCTCCCTCCAATTTAGAGTTCTTAGGATAGATTTGCTTTTGTTCGTGTCTCATTTTCCAAAAGACAACCATTAAAGCCAATCACCCCACCTTTTTTCAGTAATAATTTTGACAGGAACTAATCTTGATAATGGAAACATAAACCACAGGGTTTTATTTTTCATCTAGTCGACTTATGGCTTTACAGGAAGATGAGAAGAGAAATAAGTGGCAGAAGCAAGATATCTGCATTGGCAGCACAAGAACTTGTGCTTTCCCTGGAATGATCAGGTCTTACAGCAAATTCATCATCTCATTTGCTGAGGATGAAGCAGGTAGGTATTGTGCGGGCCATACCTTTACTGGAAACTACTGTCAGTTGTTATTGTAGGGCAAATGTGTAAGATTATGTTGTTCCTCACATGTATTTGAGAGGAGGCAAGGCAGAACAGGTTGGTGTCCAGCTGGCATAGCTTGGTATGTGGTCCAGAGAGGTCTCCTGCCCTGTGAGACTATTGCAGATAGGCTTGATGGAGAGCTCAGCAGACAGGTCCTCATGTGAACTTGCAGTCTGAGCACTCCACGTCCTTTTAGGAGTCTGAACTCCTGTTTCAGCCTTTCCCTGTCCTTTTGCTGTTGTTTGTTTGTGCTATTTCATTAATGAAAAGGCTATATCAATGCAGTTTATTCTTTAAGTGTAACAGCTCATCCTCACTTGAGTTCTTACAGCTTATTTGAAGTTCCCCTACTTGATTACTATAAATTCCTCAGTCTTACAACAGCAGCACTTCACACCGTGGATTGTTGACCAAGGCTTTTTTGGGGGGAATGAGGAAAACCACTCATTTTAAACTGTAGTGGAAATGTCTCATTACACAGGATTATTGCTGTGGTCATGACGACCAGATCTCTCACCAAGGTGAAAGTACCAAAGCATACTTGGGTCACTTTTGTACAGTCTCCTGACAGAGAGCTGTGTAATACAGAATGTGGCTGCAAGGGTTTTGAGAACACGTGCTTTAGTGAGCTCTGATGCTTCAGGATTCAGCAGAAAAGAGGTTTGAATGTAATGACCACCTGGCCAGCATATCGCATCAAAGATGCAGGGAGACACAGGCTTCTTTGTGAAATGTGTATGAGTTTTACCTGTTCTAACAACACGTGGAGTGGGTGCATGTTAAATGTCTCTTCTACTGGTTGCTCTTTTAGAAACCACTTTGGTGTTGTCGTGTAGCTTGAAAGACAACAACTGTTCTGCCTCTCTTGCAATCCACTGTAGTTTGCCTGGATACTGTTATAGTGGGTGCTGGAGGGAAGACATGAGGAATAGTTGCTCTCCTTAGCAACCATACAAGAATAAGAAGTTTCTGTCTTCTATGGATTAGCCAAGTTGGCTCTTGTTGGATGCTTTTTTGGACAACTACAAGATAGCTAATATTTGATGTGTGATCTTCCCCTCTGTTTGTAGCTTCTGGCTGCTGCTTTGGTACAAACAAGTTGTTGAAAGTACATATTTATACAGAGAAAAGTAACCTTTTGGAGGGCTGCTGACATGAGGTAATGGAGGTCCTGCTCAGGCACTGTGCTTGATTGAGAACTGCTGGTTCTGTGGGGAACCCTGCTGCAGCCAAGACATCTTTTGGTGCCCCTGGGAATCCACTTGCGTAGGCCAGAGAGAGACCAAATCCCACTTTCTGGAAGTAAGACATGACTGATGGAGTGACTGACGGAGCTTTCTGATTTTCTGACCATGTGAATTAGTGAAGAGCCAGGAAAGAGGGAAATGGAGAACTCTGAGGTTCAGTTTTCTGTTTTCACTTTCATTTAGGTGAGCTGTATTTTCTGTCTACTTCTTATCCCAGTGCCTATGCACCACACGGATCACTCTACAAGTTTATTGATCCTGCAAGGTTAGTAAAGATGTTTTTCCATGCTACATTCTTCTATAATCACCATACATTCTCTAGCTACTGCAGTAGAAAGAATGCCAAGTGCTACTGATAAATGATCTGAGCTCCACACCCAGTCCTTGATTTTTTGCTCATCCACCATACACCTAGTGCAAGTTCAGTCAGTTTTAGTGAATTATTCCTCACTCATCATATCTGTGTACCCAGAAACAGACAGAATTCAGATAACTTAAAGGTCTGGGACAATAAGGATGCAAATAGCATCTCCCTGCTCACCTCTCCAAGGTATAGCACAGTGCTGTTTTAAAAATGATTGATAACTCTGTATCATTCAGGGTGATGATGGCAAATACGTGATGCACTTTTATACACATATATAAATTGCAGTCCACACTTTAGTTTTCTGGTGAACCCTAGTGCTTTATGCAGTGTTCAAATAATAACTGGAGCCTGAACCAGAGTTCTTCCAAGCAAAATGTTTTCTTTCCCCATTAAGCAGCTATCCCTGCTAAGGTCTGGTTTTCCAATAATAAGCATATTTATGTAAGTTTTTACCCTCCCCAAGTTTTTGGGTCTTGCTAAAAAGCATTAAATGAGTTTCAAATTGCCCTGTAGATACAGTACTAATGTGTCTGTGCTGTTGCTGACACCTCAGACACTAACAAAATGAGGAAAACCAGTTCTGTTTTCTTGGGAAGTTAAATCCAAAGCTACCTATTGAACTCAGGCCCCGTACCAAGGTGATGGGAATAGGAGATTGGGTCTTTTCCTTGCTGCAACTACTTGAGGAGACTCTTGCCTTTAACAGCTTATTGTCTGCCAGGAAGCTTTTGAACTGCACTTACTGTGGCTGGCCAAAAGGAGTATTTTCAACTAACAAACAAAATTATGATCTCAGGCATCGTCTGTGTCACAACAAAGAATGACCAAACAAAACAAGAAACCCCAAACCCTCTGCAGTCCCTCTGCCACTCCTCAATGCATTGTGACGACTATTGCTGTTTTAAATCCTCTTCTCTTTTCCTACTGTAGAGGGGGAAATGCAGCTTTCTGAGTCACAAGCAGCCTGCAGGAGCCTTTCCTGGAGCCTGCCTGCCTGAGGTCTGGTGTGCAGCATTGCACCATGTCGCAATGACTCCTGCCAGGACTGCGATGGCTCCGCTGCTCGGAGGGGCTTTGTGGCAAGAAGTCAGTTCTTCCCTGTGCTTTTGGAGCTTCATTTCCTTCACTTCCAGAGCAGAAGCAGGCATTTCTTCCCTTGGCTCTTTGGAATTTATTTACCTTAGCCTGGATGCTGCTTTGCTCAGCTCGGCCCTTTTGTGTTTGCCGAAGCCCTTTGCAAGCTCATCCAGGGTGTGCAAAGCGCTGACTGCTACTCTGGAGGCTGAGCTTGCTTGGCCCAGGAGCAAGGTCCTAACACCTCCACATCCAGGGTTGTACTCTGGCCTCCTCCCGATTGTGTTACAAGCAGAGATTTTTCCTTTCTCCTTTGCATATTAATACTGTTTATAGGATTCTTCCATTCTGCCTCACTGTAAGCACTGGCTGGGATAACCATCTCCTCTGATGGGTGCCAGCCCAGGCGCTCCCTCTGCTTCCAGCCCACACTTCAGGAAGCACCAAATCCCTTTTGTGAGGAGTGAAGAGGCGTTGAAGTCCTTTAAAAGTTAGGGAAGAGAGAGGGGGACATTCCACCCTGCCCAAACAGCACAAACAATGCTAATAACCCTGCTTTCGTAACCTTTTTAATTGAAATGGTGTGGAGGAAGCACTTGGCTGTTGCTCCTGCCTGAAGGAGAATGCTAATCACAAGAAAATGTGATGCCTTAAGTCTTTACTCTGTGCTGTCAAGCATGCCAAATTGGAAGAGCCTTTTCCTATTTGTCCTAGAGCAGCTCCCTAGGGGGGAGCACAAAAAAGCACAGGTCTGTTTGTTACTCTTCTTTGTACCCCTCTTCCTGTCATTTAATGTGTGACAGCTTTACCTCAGGGAAAATGTGCTGCTTTTTGGGTGCTTTTGTACTGTGGGAAGTTGTCAGGGAATGGCAGAAAAGGAACATGGATACACTTTCTTTGCAGTTGTTGCTTCTTCCCTTTTACCTGTTCCTTGTGTTTCTCACTGCTCTTGCTGCAGCACTATGTTGTGTCCAAAGCAGTGCCCTTCGAAGGCCACATTATCCTTCATGGGGCTGTGTGGGAATGTTCTGCTGCACGTGTAGAGATCCTCATGCTGCACCCTGAGCGAGCAGAAGGCGCTGCCACTGACAAGCCTTATGGGCAGGAATGAGACCCCTGCACTTCAAGGTGGGATGCATGAGCCAGTATTGGTGAGGACAACCCAAAGTGATTAATAGTCTTGAATTCAACCAAGGCATCCACCAGTTTTCTAGCAACAGCATTGTGCTGTGCCTGCAGCAGTAGGACATGTAGCTGAGCGCACCTAATCAGGACCTTTGAATTCAGTGGCAGGCAGTCCAGCATCCTCCACACAAACCAACCAGCTATCCCTGCTGGATAAAGTCAGTCCAGACTGCCTGATGGCAGAAAGCTGGCCACAAGGGTGGTGAAAGAGAAGGTGCAGCCTTCCAGCTGCTGTAGCTGATCAGACAGGGATTTATGGCTTGCAGCCCTGAGTTGGGCTCTTGAATTTCATCTTATGTTGCAGTCCAGGTGCCTAAAATGCCTTCATGCCTCTTCCAGCAGAGGGAAAGGACAACAGGGGATTTATATGTGCTCTGGAATAAACAAACTTCCTTAATAATCCCTGATATCTGCATATGGCTTTCTGTTTTTGAAGGAGAGCTCCACCAGGGAAGTGTAAATCCAAGCCCATTCCAGTGAAAACAAAGAGTAAACGGATACCGTTTGTTCCACGTGCAAGTAAGTTGCTAGGCTTTAATTTTACTGAGAAGCAAAACACAGAACCATCATGTGACTGAGATCTTTAGCAGCCTTAAACACTAAAGCACTGAGCAGGAGTAATGTTGAAGTTAGGTTATCACATTTAATGTGTGCTTCCATCATTGACTCTATGCTGTGCCTTTTCTTAATCCCAGTCTCTGGTTATCTTTTTTTCCCCCAAGGTATTGCCAAATGTGTGTTAACGGGCACACAAGGGAACCGATGGCTTTGATTCAGGCATTGGATTTGGTCTGGGAAGTTTTGAGTGCCCGTCCCTGGCTCTGTGATAAGCTCCTTGAGTCAACTGATCTCTTCTCTGTACATCTAGGGGACTAAATCATCCTTTTTCCTGGCCTTTTTCTGTCTGATGTCTCATACAGCTAGAGCAGGGGTTACCTCTTATTATGGAGTAGAGACAGCATTTCGCAAGTTGAAGTTACCATGCCTGGGATTTCCAGCTATTAGTGTAGCATGACAAATGCATATTGTGCAGTGTGCCAAAGAAGCATGTGAGGCTTTGTCCTATTCTGTCTGCATTTATTTTCCTTAAATACACATTAATCACTCATAAAATTAAACAAATTTTTGTTTATCCAAGAAACCCATGGCTCTGTTGATGGAAGAGGTTTATACAGTGTGTATTTGTTCTTTCAGAATGTCAGCTATTTCTCCTAACTGTAGCTCTAATGAGGTTTTCCTGCAGTAGTAGCTCTGAACTAGCCTTTTGCCTTGAAGCATGGGCATGCTGAACCATGTTAATTACTTTCCTCAGAGACTGTTCTTGAGCTGCTTAATGAACCTTCAACAACCAAGCCTCTGAAGAAGTCTTCTACCCCCACTGCAGCCACCCCAGCAGCTGCTTCTCAGAAAGGTAAAAAGACCCCATCCACCAAAATAAAAGCATCAAAAGCAAACCCAGCTCCATCTGGTAAAAAGAGACAGAAAATCAAAGCTGAGGCTAAGCCTCACAAGCCAAAGCAGGAGGAGAAGGTCGCGCGCATTTATAGAACCACACCAGCACCACCGTGGCCAAAAAAGAAGAGCTCTCACCTAACCAGAACGAAGAAGCTTCTTCCAAAGAAAGCAGCATTAGCGAAGGAAAAAGGGAGACGAGGAGGAAGGGCAGGTTAAGCAGCAGCTCTTGAAGCTCAGTGGTGTCACAATGAAAGCAAGTCACTTCTAAGATGGAGAGACAAATGTTTTGAGTAGTGACCAAATAGAAGAGAATCACCTGACTTGTGCTGGTGCCCGGGGGTGGCTCCATCCACATCAGTGTTAGCAGTCCTGACGTATGTCTTATTAAACCTCAACAGCAGCAGCCTCCCACTTTGCAAATCCTGCTCCGATGTCCTCTTCTCATGTCAGTAGTTACGAGTCTGTGGTGGACATTCACTGGTAGGATTTGGCTGTGTATGACTGCCTAATAAATCCATCTGCTTCCAACTTTCAGGATTTGCATCTTTTTATCTGAGAATACAAAATAAGCATGTCAGTGGCCTCACCTTCTTTTTGTGTCCTTTAACTGAAGTGCAGTGAAGAGTGTATTTTAAGAGTAGGTGTCTTTCAGACAATGAAATTACCATTCTTTTAAGCAATGTTTTTTCCAAGGTATGGGTAACGTGTAGGTTGCAAAGGATGCTGGAAAGCATCTCTTGACCTGCAACTGAGGGATGGGTGCAGCCTCTTTTCCCTGGGAGTAGTGTGGGTTTGGAGTTGAGCTGGAGGGGGTGCTCCTTCATATGCTGTGCTGCTGCATGGAGAATTGGGGAGCGAGGACCAAGGGGTTGCATTATCCACACTGGAAGCGAGGCAGCAACAAACCTCAAATGTTCTTTTCCGGAGAGGCGTGTTTCTTTGTACAGCAGGGCCCGGCTTGGCTTCCTAACGTTGGGCACAAGACGTCCGTTTGCCGCGCGCGTTTTGTAACGTCCGGGAACGTTTGTCTCCTACCGCCACCCTCCGGACGCAGCGTTTTGGCACGCAAAAAGCAGCAGCCTCCTACCGCAGCTGAGGTTTTCAGCCAGCGGGGAAGGGTCCCCGGCTGCCCGCTGTCTCCTCCTCTTTAACCATCACGCTGCTTCTGGGCAGGAAAAGGAGAAAAAAAGAGGGGAAAAAAAGGCGGAAAAACTCAAGAGGCCCCAGCGAGGATCGAACTCGCGACC
>NW_009926722.1:0-205 GCF_000696875.1 Nestor notabilis
TGGAGGGGGATAAATTCCAAATTCCAACCCACCAACTTGGTGTACAGCAATTGTTTAGGGGGCAAGGAGAGAACTTGCTGGGGAGGGAAAGAAGGACGGAGGGATTGACCCATCCCCACCGCTTTCGGTAGGGGACGGCCGGTGCAACGAGAAGTTACGGGGCGGAGCGGCGGGGGCCAGACCAGGGGGTGGGGGGGGGCCCAGC
>NW_009926722.1:364-657 GCF_000696875.1 Nestor notabilis
GGGTCCAAAAAATCTCAGCGCGCCTAACGGAACTGGGGAGTGCTGCTGAGCGGAATAGTTAAAAGAAACAACTATCAATGCTGGGTCATTTGCAGAGCTGGCAAAGATCTTCTTTCGCCCACAGGTCACTCGGCGAAGTTGATTTTGTATCCACGCCTCAGAGCTCCCATCGTGGGACGCAGTAAAGAGAAAATTTGTAGGCATTGGCCCCTAGACAATTTCATGAAATATTGATTCAAAACGGTGCATTATTTATTTTAAAGCATCTTACTTTACATTCGAGCGTGCAATAC
>NW_009926722.1:789-6974 GCF_000696875.1 Nestor notabilis
AAACGCCACGCTCCTGCTTTGAAAGAAAACAGCGGATTTGCTTTCATGTTTTATCGGGGAAAGGTGGGGTAAGTACAAGCTCGCACGATGTTGATTTCATTAGCTTCGAAACTGAAAATACCGGTCATTTGCGAGCTGCGATGCAGCTGTTTGCTCAAGCCGCGGGAGAGCGAGTAGTGGCATCGGAGGTGCGCGACCACCGGGACCAGGATCCCGCCGCCTCCGTGGGGGAGGACAGGACAGAATAGGCCACGAGCAGGGTGGGCACATTGTACAAGCTTTAACAGCCAAATGAGACCTAACCGCAGACAGGCAGCCCCAGCTAGAAAAACAGCCCCCCCGCATCCCCCCTCCTTTCCCCCGCCCTCTTTTAAAGTTGAAGCCTGTGAAACTGTGGTGAAGCCAGTAGTTGTGAAGAACAATGAGAGAAATGAAGTCTGTAAATGAGTTGCTGGATTAAAATTTAGCCTAGGAGGAAAAAAAATGGACTGAGGGAAAGTAAGTAAGAAGGGCATAGCTGATGTTTATATCCTGTTACAAGGAAGAGTTTGCACCTGACAGAGCATGTGTTCAGTCTCTTTAGCAATTCTAATGCCTTTGCGTGGATTTGCTTATGAAATGGTGACTTTCCTTGAGTAACACATTCCCGTTTGCATTTTCAGGTAGGCAGACATAATATTAAAATTTAGTAATGATTATACTGCAGCATTTTTTCATTCTTACAAGTGTTCTGTAAAATGCAAAGCACACAATATAAACAACTCCATAAGCCAACTGTCCACTGAGAGTAATTACCTATCATCTAAATGGGCCTGGCTCCTCATATCCCTCAACTCATCCATCCCTAAGGCATGAAAAAAATAAAAGGCTCTGCAGCATATCTGGAAGGTTACCAGATCTGAGCTCTGGCTGATGCTTCTTATGATTCTGCTGCTGCCTTTAAATTTACTTAGCAGAAATAGTAACACTGGCAGAAAAATTGCTCTTGCCAACATGATTTTACTGAGTCTTTTAGCCTTGAACAAGATTCTGTCAAGCAGTTGGCTTCCCTCGTTTACATTGTTGTAACCAAAAGTTTCCTCCAGTTTACAGAGTTTCCTAGTTCTGGGTAGTGTGATAAAGAGGAACTAAGAGAGCAGGGGTGGGTTTTACCTTTTGAGGTATAATCTTCACTGGGTCTTGTTACGGGTGAGAGGCATATGTGTGGGAGAGCAGAGGAGGAACTTCTGCATTGCTTCCAGACATGGATGGTTCCTCTGGGCTTATGCTATTCATCTATAGCATAAACCCAAGAAAATGGCATGCATTTTTTTTTCATTTTTTTCTTTTATTTCCTCCCATAAATAGTCTAGCATTAAGTAGGCATAGGTGAAGAGTCAGAGGTAGAACTGCTACTAGATTGAGATCGTCAACCTTTTCATGTGTATCATGCAAAAGCCAGCGAACACTGTTGATTCCTGGCCAAGATTAGAACAAGTGATTTAGAACTCAAAGGGTTTATCTCATAACTCGGCTACAGATTGCATTTATGAGTGTGTTTTAAGTAGTATGAAAATAATGGACGTAAGTTCATGTTCAACCTAGGAGTTCTCAAGGGCTTCCAGAAAAGCCTTGTTAAAATTCCATGATTAAGTTGAGGAGAGGATTAGGGTAATTCCCATGTTAGTCATGGAGTTGAGCCTCTCTTTCAACTTGTCCAAATTAATTTTCGTTTCTCGGGTTCATAAAAATTCTGTAAAAAATAAATGTTTTCAATTTGGAACATGCTAGATTGCTTACGGCTTAAAATATTTCGGAGAGAAAAAAAAAAAAAAGACCTTTTCCCTTGTGGGTCTATCCTTATATTTAATCTGCCAGGTACTGCCATGACTACTCTCCTCAATTCAAATTATGCAAATTAAGCACTTTACTGACAGTTTAGGCCTTGATCTGACAAACACTTATACACATGATCTCAGCAAAGGAAGTCACACTGCACACAGGTATACCACTGTTGTATTTACAAGATGGAAGGATAAATGTATCAAGCAATAGTACTAAAAGCATATTAGTTTACCCAGTTTCCATGTATTTTTCATTACATATGAAGAAATATATTTATATGCTAACAAAACAAAACCAGCCAAGAAAAACCTAGTTAACGGGTCTGAGGGCATTCAATGCTTATTACTGAGTTTTATCACGATAGTGGAAAAAGCAGTGATTGTTTCTTACTATGACATGAAGGCTGCGCACCCTGTCTGCTAACCCAGATTCCTTGGGATATTCCGTTAACATACAAAAGAGGAATAACCACTAACAAAAATAAAAATCCAACTTTTTAGCACGGTGGGTTTTAGCTTGGGCTCTGAGGACCCCTTGAGACCCCAGACTTACTTTGTGTAGTCTGTGACAGGCGACAGGGAAAAAGCAAATTTGTATATTCTTTATAGGAACTTCACGTATGTAAAATTCCTGGGGTGAGGGAGATTTTTCTGAATTGAAAGATTTTTAGTCACTGGCAACACATGAAAATGATTGTTTTAGAAAGCAGATAATCATGGCAGCCAGGGAGAATGCAGTTTTATGTAGATAGGAAAGAAAAACTGAGTGGCACAGGTGCCAAAACAGCTTAAATATTTTAAATATTGGGATAATTAAAACCTTGTAAGTGCTGCTGTCTTAATTCAGTAAAATGAGTGTAATCCTTCGAATCATCTGGTCTGAGCATGTTTTCTAGATACGTTTTTTCATGTTGATCACCTAAGTGAACTAAAAACCATGTAAGTTCTAATTGTCCTTTTATTTAGGGAAATCATCTCGGGGGTGCGTGGGATTGTGGAGAGAGGTGGGGGGAAGGCAGTCTTAGCAGTAAGTAGTATTTACTTGACAGTATCTTGTAATTTGTTACAGAACTTAACCAAGTTATCCTCATGGGCTTTTCTGGCACTATCATTACCTAATGTGCATAGCTCTGCATATTTCTTCAGCCTGTTTCTCACATCAAAACAATGCAAGACATGGAAAGGTAACTACAGCTGCAGCAGTTCGTGGGCTGTTCTGCTCAAATTTGAAAATCAGATGGGTTACGATGGAAGAATGTTGTACAGAGCAGTTCTGCTTTTGCTTTAAGAGTCCCTCTGCAATATCAAATTTTTTCTATTGCTATGTATGTGTATATACATATATATGATTTGGTGGAAGAGAGTTTTTTCCTTTTCCTGAGAGCTAAATGCTATCTGTCACCACAGTTGTATTTCTGTTAATTGCTAGCAACTTTTGCGAAGGATTTTTCTATGGAGGTGAAGATGAGCATATGTAATCCAGATGTGATACAATATATTTGTGTATTGTGTAATTTGCTTTATGTCTATATCCTTGGCGTGATGATTTGGGAATCAACATAGTTAAGCTTAGTGCTTGTAATTCATTTTCCCAGGGATCTCATTCAGCATCACTGCCCAGTGCCAGCAAGCTGTTTGGCCTGGAGAGTTTCTATTAAAAATCAAGATAGAGAAGACCTTCTGATCAGCTTAGCATCTCTATTCAGCCAGGTATCTTCAACAAACGAACAAAAAAAACAACAAGGCCTTAATTATATGATGTGATAAAGGGCTGGAAGGATGACAACTTGTAACAAGGGCCTATGATAATTTCTAATCACCACAGAAGAAAGTTTTACAGTTTCATAGAACTGCTTCCTATCAAATAGGCCAGTAGCAAGAGGTAGACTTACCTCTTAAAAATCCAGCTTCAGTAAATTTTAACTATTATTTTTAATTTGCTGATAGTTCTCTTATTCAAAGTGTTTAATTTTACTTGATCAGCTTTCCGATGAAATCAAGTAATCATTTTATTGTTTTGGGATCAAAGTCTCACTTTTTTTCTGACTCATGCAGTCAGCAGTCCTATACTCCCTGTTTAGCCATAGCCAGAATTCACTGCCAGGAATGAACCTTTTGGCTTCTGTGGCATGTATGTAACACCAAAAAAGAAACACTATAAATTTTCAGAAGATCAGTCTTACTACTCCTGGCTTCTAGGTAGCAGAAAGTCAGAAGCCGGAACTCTAATTTTTTATGGTAAACCAGCATAGATATTAATTTACTTTAACTTAAGAGCTGTCATGTGCCTTGCCACTTTCATTATCAAACAATTTTTAATGCTTATAGTTAGATTTCCCTAATTTTTTCTATCTCCAAATCTTGTTTTCATTTAGTGTAATATTTTCTTATTTTAGTGAACTAGATTGAATTCTCTGGGCTGGTTGGCTGTTTCAAGGCAAGGGCCTTTTGAAAGCTTCAGAAAAATCCTTTGTCCTGTTTGAAGAATGAGATCAAGGAAAATATATCATTTTATTTTTGTTATAAAATTCTTACTGCCATCTCACTCAGGGATTTTACTGCAGGCTCTGGAGCACAGGCTTTAACTGTGGGAGGGGCATGATTCTTATGTTGAGGTTTTGCCTTTTCCAACAGCTGTTAAAGTTGCCCAAAACCTGGCATTGTTACAAATCTGAAAATTACGATGTTACAGTTCAGAAGAGTTTCACAGCTATATCCCCTGACAGATCTGTCTACATCTAATATACCTCTTATTCCCCCAACAACTGCTGTGTTGCAAAAACTCTGCAAACAAGCCGTCTTCATAGAACAAGCCTGTGTCCCCTCTTTGGAGACTGGAGGAGCTGTCCTGGAGTTTCCAATACTTTCTGTTGTATTAAGCACCAGAGAGATGGTAGAGACTGTCTATTTTCATGAGTTCATTGCTCCCCTCAAAAGGCCCCATCAGCATGGGGCAGGAGCTGTCTGACTGATGTATCAAAGGATAAGCTGAAGGAAAGGATTGAGACAATACCTACCTCTCTTGGGTGTGATAGTGGGGGGAAAAAAATAGTAGTGATCTAAGATTTCCTCACAAAAAGCAGAAATATGCAGCTTTCTCCAGTGAAGAAACTGTTGTCAGTATATGATGTAATTATACTTCAGAGATACCCTCCTTTGTCATGGATTATAATAGTGATGATTATGTTTTGCATAGGAAACATAAAGGTAAAATGTAAAATGGCCCAGTATGGCAATATAATTGATATGCTGTTGATACCCTTTTCTGCTTCAAGGAGAGAAAACTCAATTACAAAAACTGAGTTTTAGATCACAGTCAATGTTCCCCAAAATTGCAGATTAAAATAAACATATTACATGGTTTGTTCCAGGGATTCAAGAAGTTTAGAGCTTTTAAAAAGTTAGGAAATTGTATTGAAATGTCTGAAAATGGTTTTTATTGACAGATTAATAATAGCAGTGTTCTTATTAAAGGCATTTACAATATGTCTGCAGAAAGTCAGTCCACGTAAAAATTTGACACAGAGTGAAGTAGCTATGCAGAAATATTTTACATACGTTCAGAGAAATCTTATGATTAAAAAACTCTTCCTGGTTTTTGGAGCATTTTTATGTTAGTAGGACTTCAAAACAGCATTCTTCTCCAAAATGACATTTTGGCGGTCTTCTTTCTCTTTTGCAGTAATGCAAGCCCAAAATATCTATCTGAATGCTGTGTGAATTTGCACAACTGGATCATAAACCTGAACTTAAGGAAGTTTCTAAACATTTATTCGTAAAGGAAGAATATTGGTTATGTTAGACCCCTGGCAGCCTGGAGACTTGGGGTTTTATCCTCACAGTGCTTAGGTACGTCCTGCAGAAAGTCTGGTCTCTGTGGGCAGAACTGTGTTCCAACCTAAGCTTTTTAAACAAACAAACAAAAAGGCTTTTTTTTTCCAGTGGCACCATGGTCTGCTACTGTTAACAGCTGCCCACCTTGTCTCTTCCCAAGAGGTCCCCAGCCACAGAGCTGAGGGAAGCACACAGTTTTACATCCCTTAACCAGTTTGCAGTCCACCGTGGTAGTTCAAGCTCGTTGCCAGTGTGAGCTAAACAGCTGAGCAGTGCCCCCAGGTAGCTACCGGGCTGTGGATTAAAAAATCATGGTGGCTGAGTCCAGGGAGCAGGACAGTTCTTTGGATTAAGGTGTTAACAACTGTCATGGCAAGACCAGCAAGAGCTCCTTTGTCAAAGCCCTAAATCTATGTCATTCCTCCTTATAAACCCCACTCTGCTATTTTTGACCCTAGGATCAATGGGAGTTGCTAAGTGCTTGTCACGTTTGGAAGTTTGTCCATTTCCCCCCCCCCACAGTCTTAA
>NW_009926722.1:7035-78229 GCF_000696875.1 Nestor notabilis
ACAATTCAGTATATGTGCAGATTCTGAAAATAACTAACTAAAAAAATCTAGGACTTCACTTCTTTGGCTTTAAAATAAAATCTCTCACTTTTTCTCCACTGCTAATGGATCACATCCACTGTTTTTTGTATTTTGCAAAGTCAGAAGGGACCATTTTAATCATTTATTTTGACCTCAACAAAACACGGGCTTAAGAATATTACCTAGTAATTTTCCTAACAAGGCCAAGAACTTGTCTGGAGCAAGGGGATGTTTGGATGTTTCTGAGGCAGGCATGGAAGCTTGATTACCGACTGTCTTGTTACTCAGACAGTCAGATTTTCCCAGTGAATACGTTTTTTCTGTGGAAAGTCTTACTTCACAAGCCAGGGACAGGCACTTTTTCCACCTAGGCCTTTCTCTGAACCACTTTGGAGAGGGTGCAGTATCAGCCGCTGCTATAACCTTGTCTGTTCACAGTTCTGAGCTGCAGGCAGCAGCAGGGAGCACAGCATGGGCTAAACACCCAAGTACTCGCTTTGATTTGCAGAAGGATTTTGCATCCAGCACTGAGCTTTGTGCTGCTGCTACCTGGTCTGATGGTACTGCAGTATCTACATTGCACGGCATTTATTGCACAGCAGGAACAGTGTTGGAGAAAAAAAAATAAATACTGAAAATGCTACTGGGTTTGTAGTCAGGCTTTCTTTGTGCATGCTTGTGATTTACCTTAAAGTTGTTAGATTGGAAATGTTAAATATCTTAGATTAAATGAACAAAAGTCTGACCTTTGATGTAATATTGCTTATAAAAGATTGCTGAAGTAGTTGCTGCTTGAACTAGACTTTTTTCTCTTTTTTTAAATAATCCAATTTTTGTTTAAAAATGACTGCTGATGGAGAGTCTAATGTCACCTGTACTAAGCTGTTCCAGTGAATGTTTACCCTCCTTAACAATGTCTGTATAATAAGTAGGCATTTATCTAACTTGTCTCATTTCCAAGCATTCACTCTTGTTACTTCTTTCAGCAGTAAGCTGAACAGTTGCTTTTTCATATATCTGTTCTCTGTATTGGAACTACAAACCAGTTACCTTTGATAAATCAAAGCTTTTCCTCATTAAGATAACTAAATCAAAGTCCTTGAGTATTTCATTAAAACACATAGTTCCTAATAATTTAATAAATGTTCCAATTCTTCCCTAACCCTCTTAATTTTTAACATGCTGCTTGAACTATTGGTACTAGAACCATACGCTGTATTTCACCAGCAGCTGTAGTCATTTGAAAAACAGAATACATGTACCAGATTCCTACTTAATGTTCTGGTGATCACATAAAAACCCTTTCCTCAGACCATTGCTTTTGTTATCAGACAACTCCGCAGTCAGAACCACGGTTTCCCAAAATAGTGTTCCTTGCTCTGAAACACACCCATCAATATTTGTTCCCAGGCATCTGGCTTTTCCAGGAAGAACCCTCATTTTCCTTTGTGCTGAAGCTTTTGTAAATACATTCTTCACAGCTCCATTTCTGGCAGTGTTCCACTTCCATCCCACGCTCATCACTTTACATCTCTCTGTATTCTCTCCTTACACTGATTTGGAGTCATCATGACCAGATTGCCTGTACAAATAAATGCCTTTGGGAAGCCAGGAGTGCCCCACTCCACTGCTAAGTAATAGTGAGTTTCCATATCCATTAAAGCAGCCATGTCCCCTTTGATTCTGCCTGAACATGTCCAAGGCTTCTGAAGAGAAGCATGTGTAATCCCACCTGGAGATGAGTCAGTAAGTTGTAAATGCGTATGAGCTTCTCAGAACTAATGAAGAATTCCCTCCAAATCTGGGTCTCATGTCAGTGGCTAAGAAGTGGCAACAGAGTACCTGAAGGATGAGAGGACCCAAAGAGGACTGATGGTATTGGGAATGCCACAATTGTGAGGAGACGGATCATGGTTTCATCAAACCAAAGAATTATGTAGTGTTTAGTTGTCCATAAAAACCCACAAATCATATGATCAATGGCTGTAATTTAACATTGTCTGCACTAAATGCCAGGCCTTGGGTTGGCTTGGAGTTTTGTCCATACATACTACTCTGCCTTACTATTCCTTCCTGGTGCTGTTACCTCCCTGGAGTCAGGGTGCTATGTAAACTCCATTAATTTCAGCCTGAACTGGATGACTCTGCTGAGCAACATTTAAGTTTTGGAAAGGGTTCATTTTTTTCAATGTCTTCTGCATGTTTTGCATACTTATCCATATCATGACTAAGCCCCCTCAAATCGCAGTACTGGCTCTTCTTGAAGTGAAACAAAAATCTGGCAGTTATTGCTGCTGAAGACAGTATTTTCATAGAATTATAGAATCATTTAGGTTGCAAAAAGGACTTAAAGATCATCGAGTCCAACTGTAAACCTAACACTACCAAGTCTACCACTAAACCATGTCCCTGAGTGCCACATCTACACATGTTTTAAATACCTCCAGGGGTGGTGACTCAACCACTTCCTCAGTAGCCTGTTGCAATGCTTGACAACCTTCTTGGTGAATAACTTTTTTCTAATATCCAATCTAAACCTCCTTTGGCAATACAGGAGGCCATTTCCTTTTATCCTATTGCTTGTTCCTTGGCAGAAGAGACCAACTGCCTTTCAGGTAGTTGCAGAGAGTGATAAGGTCTCTCCTGAGCCTCCTTTTCTCCAGGCTAAATGACCCCAGTTCCCTCAGTTGATCCTCATCAGACCTGTGCTCCAGACCCTTGACCAGCTTTGTTTCCCTTTTCTGGACCCGCTCCAGCACCTCAATGTCTTTCTTGTAATAAGGGGCCCAAAACTGAACACAATATTCCATGTATGGCCTCAGCAGTGCTGAGTACAGGGGACAGTCACTTCCCTGGTCCTGCTGGCCACACTAGTTCTGATACAGGCCAGGATGCTGTCTGCCTTCTTGCCCACCTGGGCACACTGCTGGTTCCTATTCAGCTGGCTATCAAAAGACACCCCAGGTTCTTCTCTGCCAGGCATCTTTCCAGCTACTCTTCCCCAAGTCTGTAGTGTTTCATGGGGTTGCTGTGACCCACGTGCAGGACCTGGCACTGAGCCTTGAACCTCATACGATTGGCCTCAGCCCATCAATCCACCCTGTCCAAATCTGTCTGTAGAGCCTTCCTACCCTCAAACAGATCAAGGCCCCTGCCCAACTTGGTGTTGGCTGCAACCTTCGCAAGGATGCGCTTGATCCCCTCATCCAGATCATTGATAAAGATATTAAACAGAACTGGCCCCAGTCCTGACCCCTGGGCAACACTGCTTGTGACTGGTTGCCAGCTGGGTTGAACTCTGTTGACCACCACTGTGGCCAGTTTTTTACCAAGTAAAGAGTATGCCTGTCCAAGCCATGAACAGCCAGTTTGTCCAGGAGAATGCTGTGGGAAATGGTGTCAAAGGCTTTACAAAGGTCTAGACAGACAACATCCACAGCCTTTCCCTCATCCACTGAGCGGGTCACCATGTCATAGAAGGAGGTCAGGTTAGTCAAGCAGGATCTGCTTTTCATAAACGCTGACTGGGTCTGATCACCTGGTTGTCTTGTATGTGCTATGTGATTGCACTTAAAATGATCTGCTTATAACCTTTCCCGGTACTGAGGTGAGACTGACAGGCCTGTAGATCCCCAGATCCTCTTTCCAGCCCATCTTGTAGATGGGTGTCACATTTGCTAACCTCTACTCATCTGGGACCTCCCTGTTTATCCAGGACTGCTGATAAATGATGGAAAATGGCTCAGTGAGTGCTTCAGACTCAGCCCCATAGAACTGGATGTGTCCAAGTAGTGTAACAGATCACTGACCATTTCCTTGTGGTTTATGGGGCCTTCGTTCTGATCACCATATCTGTCTTCCAGCCCAGGGGGCTGAGTACCTGGAGTAGAACTGGTCTTACCATTAAAGACTGAGGCAAAGGAGGCATTAAGTAGCGCATGCTTTTATTTGTCACTATGTTTCCCCTGCGTCCAATAAGAGATGAAGATTCTCCTTAGCCCTTCTTTTGTTGCTTATGTATTTATTGTCTTTTAAACTGGTCGCTAGATTAAGTTCTATTTGGGCTTTGGCCCTTCGAATTTCCTCCTTGCATAACCTCACAACATCCTTGTAGTCTTCCTGAGTTTTCTGCGCCTTCTTCCAAAGGTCACAAACTCCCATTTTTGGCCTGAGTTCCAATCAAAGCTCTCTGTTCAGCCAGACAGGTCTTCAGCTCGTCTTTCAGCACATGGGGATGACCTGCTCCTGCACATTTAAGATTTCCTTCTTGAAGAATGTCCAGCCTTCCTGGACTCCTTTGCCCTTCAGGACTGCCTCCCAGGGGACTCTGTCAATCAGACTGCTAAACAGGCCCGTGTGTGCCCCTGAAAGTCCAAGGCAGCAGTTCTGACCCCCCTCCTCACTTCTCCAAGAATTGAAAACTCCATCATTTTGTGGTTGCTGTACTCAAGACGTCCTCCAAGCATCACATTACCAACAAGTCCTTCTGTGTTCACAAACAACAGGTCCATCAGAGTGCTTTCCATATTTGGCTCCCATACCAACTGTGTCAGGATGTAATCTTCCACACACTCCAGGAACCTCACAGACTCACTCTTCTCCGCTGTATTTTATTTCTGACAAACGTCTGGTAAGTTGAAGTATCACATGACAAAAATGTCTAACAATTGTGAGACTTCTCCCATTGCTTACAGAATATTTTGTCTGCCTCTTCATGCTTGTCGGGTGATCTGTAACAGACTCCCACTATGATATCTGCCTTGTTGGCTTTCCACCTGGTCTTACCGATAAACGTTCACCCCTTTATTAACCATCATTAAGGTCTAGACAATCAAAACAGTTCCTACCCCACTGCATCTCCTTCTTTTATGAATGAATACAAGGCTGCAAAAGGTATAATATCCCTTCACAGTATCTCCCCCAGAATATCTTCACATTCCTACTGAAGCAAGTGGCATATAATTCAGGAGCTGCTCATCTAAAAATATTATCTAAATTTGTTTTTTTCCAGGAATCACGCGTCCAATAAAGCCAAAGAATCCTGTATGAGCTAATTTCAACATGTCTCCTGTCTAACCAATACGTATTCCTTAACATGAGGCTTATTATCGAATGGGTGTTTCCTTCAATTAATTCCTGTGAGAACCGTTTAAAAGTTGCATGCTTCTAAGACCCAGTCTTCTGGTCGTCATTTCTCCTGAGGACAACAAGTAAATGGGATTTATATGTGCTCATGTGCCACTTCAGTATGAAGATGGGATATGGTTACAGCTCATACTCAGTCTTGGGGAATTTAAAGTGTTTTGTGAATTCTCCACTTTTCCTCTAAAAAGCTGACAAAACAGAACTTTAGAGGAAAAAAAAACCAAACAACCAAACATGATGCTCTGCAGGGGAAGGATGCTTACTGTAGTGACAGATCAAACATGAAAAATAGTGAAAGAATGTCAGCTCATGGTTTCACTAGTGCATTCTTTTTTTCCTCTACTGAGATTTTATAACATAAATAGCCAAAATCAAATTACAGAGACAATTCAAACATCAGTAGAGATTTTTAAGGCATTCCAAACTACTTGCCCTTACATAGTTACTGCAGAATGCTATTAATTTTGTAGTGTATTTTACAAATATTTGTAGGTATAATAAAAACCTGAAAGCTAAGGTGCACAGACTTCAAGCAAGAAACTCTCTTGTGCCTGCTCAGTTAACTAGTATTTCCCTCTACTATTCCAGCAGCTGGAGTGCATCTGTGGTTGGAAGTAAGATGATGAAAAGATCATGATAAATGCACCCTTGTGCATCTTTTCAGTTTGCTTATTGGCTGTTTTGAGTAAGATCCTTCTATAACTCAGGAAAGTCTTGCTTCTGGGTAGCATCCACAAAAGAATAGTTATGATGAATGCAGGATGTTATTAGCACCAATCTAATTGGTTTTCTTTTTTCTACCTACCTACCTACCAACCGAAGTCTAACATTGCTGGTCAAACATGCAGCTACTGTCACAGAAGCTTTAAGTAGGAGAAGATAATTTCAAACCTGTCTCAGCCTGTCAAGAGAAGCCAAAAGAAATCACAAGGTAAAATAGTAACTGGAAATGGCTCCCAAAAAATGTGGGGGAGGTGAGAAAGGGGAAAAAGATTATTTTATGTTGTTGACACTGTTATTATGAAGAGGGGGCACCAAGTGCCTGGTGTATTTCTGTCGTGCTGCAGCTTGCGTAAAGGGGGTAGCTCTGCTTCACTGAACAGCAGATAGATCTCCACAGGAAGAGAAAGAATAAAAGACCTATTTGAGGGGCTATTTAATTTGCTCTAAGAGAGCTGTGAAGAAAGCAGGTAGTTTCTTACGCTAGGATCAAAGGACCAAACTGGATCAAAAGGCTCTGGAAGGGGTCAAAATGAAGAAAATGAAAGGAAAAATTATGCCAGTGGACATCTTCAACAAAAGGCTGAGCAGCATGGCCCCAAGCTCTGCTGCCCCATCAGTGTGGGCAGTACCCTCTCAAGCAATGGCTATAGGACCTTCCTGCAGGAATCACATACTCCTTCTTTCCTTCTGGTGGAATAAAACAATCCTTTCCACAAATCCTTGGGTGAAATTCAGCATTTAACCATAAGTGGTCCAAAAGCATTTTCTGTTTTCAGATTAAGCAAAATGAAGCCAAACTATTCTTTCTTCTGCCTATGTACCCAGAGAAAGCACCATATGCTGAGGAACCAAAAATAAACCAGATATTCCCTACTGAGGTGTGAAATCTTAACACCATTAATATCCAGATTATCCAGAGAGCAGATTTTCCTTTGGGCACTGCTGAAAATGAGCCCCAGTTCTTGGCAACGTTGATGTTTCCACATTAATATTAGTGAACCTTCCTTAATAATTGATGATGCCTTGAAGCAACATGAAAAAACGTCTTGTCTTGTAGATGAAAATTTTGGCTTGAAACCTTGCTGAAGGTTAGTCATGTACATCCCTTTACAAGTCCTAGTGGAATCAGGAATGCAACCATACAATGCAATTCATAGATCTCTCTGAACAACCAAAGTTACTGATATGACACAACAGCACTGTTCCTTCCAGTACTTCTGATCTTCCCTATGATTGCTTCTCTGTGATCTGCCCAAATAGTTAGCTAAGGACAAGCAAGGAGTAGGTAAATGAGCTTTCTGATGACAGTGAGATGTGGAAACGCCCATGCAGATACATAGGAAAGCAGCCTTTGTCATCTTGAAATTGTGGTGCTGCTGTTGGCAGCATCATTGCTCTGGTCCTTGTCACTGCAATTACCTTGTCTTAGTAGTGGAAGCCAACTCGGAAAAACTGCACCATGTTCTGTAGAATTGTCTCTTCAACCTGTTACTCTTCTTCCATGAGCCAGATGACCATGGACATCTGGAGGTACATGATACTGCACAGTAATATCCATCTGCTGTAAAATTCCAGTTGCATAGGCTCAGCCTATATGCACTGATCAGATTTACATTCATAGCATTAATCAAGATCCTTCAAGCATCCCGATAGCACTTCAAAAATGGAAATGGCAGAAGTAGTAGATGTCAGAAAAGCGATGAGAGAATTTTAGTCTGAGTCACATTCTGAAATTCCTCTTTCCTGCACTGTGAAAAGAAACCCACCACAACGCAGACATGGAGGATAGAGGTACTTGGTTTTGATATTGCCGTGCTTAATCTGGTTCGTCTTATGCACCACCAATTACAGGTGCAGCCTCAGAAAGATGTAAGTGAAGCATTTCTTCAGTTGATCTCATTTGCTATTCTTTGTTCAAACCTGTACCAAAAAGTATTTTAAAAGTACAGAGGAAGTCTGTTTTATTGACTGTCATGTCTCTCCCCTAGCCCATTCTTGCCTAAAAACTGGGCAAAGCCCAGAAGTGCAGAATCAAGATTGAAATTAACCTCAATGCAACTTAGTGAGACTATTTAAGGAGTCAGAGTCAGCATGGTTTTACACCAATAAGGTATTATTACAAGGCAAAATCCCATTGAATAGAATTATATCAGTGTTAAGTACAAAATAATGTACATTATCCTAGCAATATGAAGTCATGATGGAGTACAGTGTCAATACATGTTAAGAACTCTGCACAATCTTAGCAAAAAAATAAATATTGCTGGTGTCAGCTGAAGGACAGCATTAATTTTGTTCCTGTCATGCTGGGTCTGAAGAAAACTAATGCAAAATACTGAGTATTATTTCAATGAAAGATTTTGTTTGTTTCAAACTAAAAGGAAATGAAATAATAATAATCCTGTTACGATGAGGTACTCCACCCAGGTGATGATTCACCTACATCCAAATCAAACTAAACTAAACAAAGCAAAAGATTAAAGAAAACTCTTTTTGAAATAAAATAAACCAAACCCATTTACTCTGTTTGTATTATACAGGGTACTTGATCAAAGAATCAGAAATACAATTCTGGCTAGCCAGTACATTCATCTGTTGACACATCCATCATAGTTTTTTAGATCTCTAACCATCTACAATCAGCTCTGTTATTCTTTATTTGTGGAGAAGTGTACAGAAAAGACATGGGGATATCTCTTTAGTTCTTACAGAGCAAATACATCTTAAAATGACTTCCCAAACAAGCAAGACCGTTTTATTTGTGTCCTTCTATATTCTAGTATTAAGCAATATCTTTTCAAATGTCTTGCCAACAGTTCAAACATGGAACTGTCAAATCTACTCCTTTAATCACCTCAAAGCTTGGATAAAGGAGTCTGCACCTGCTTTACTTTGTTGCCCTTATAGCCAAGGTTTTTCAACTGATAATTCTCTATTATAAAAGCTTTAAGTCTTCATAAGTGTTAAATGAAGCACAGTATAGACTATTAAAAAAAAAAAACAAACCAAAACAAAACCCATAAATTTTAGACCCCTGAAAATTAGTCAGTGGGATGACAATTTACTTTGAGTTGCCGAAGAAGCCTACTGTTAGGACGAATTGGCTGATAAAATCCACAAATGACTGGGGAAAAAAGGAGAAGTGAATGTCTGAGCGTATACTAAACGGTCACATTTGAAGCCTCCTTCTCCTTGGTGAAGCCCAAGCAATATTTGCTGCTAGGAGTGAGTCCATTGACTTTGATTGTCTTTAAATTTGTCCCAATCTGAGAATCTGCCATTCCTCTGGCTCCTACTGCAGAGAATGAAATGTACTCTCTCCTGTATTGCACTTTAGCTACCCAGTCTGCGCCTTCAGTTGCCTTGGTCCTTTATGTCCAAGATGTATCCTAATTCGTTACATTCAGCTTCAGGTTAATTTCCATTGAACTCCATTGATGTTTTCTCTGAGATTCTGAGCAAATGTTGCATGAGGAACTGGCTACTACGTTGTTAAGCAAATGGAGCCAAGGTGATTAGGCTTGGACAGCTGGCTGGTGTTGAAGTACTTGTTTTAAAGATTCCTGTGGTTATTTTTTTTTTTTTTTAATCAGTCTAGAAGCGACATAGTGGAATTAGATGATCTTAAGGTCCCTTCCAACCCTAACTATTCTATGATTCTATGATTCTATATTGCTATAGACAATCGGTTTGTTTACAGAGGAAGATACAGAAAGGCTAATATTTATTATTCAGCACTCCAGCCACTCACATGTATGAATGTGAATGGTGTACTTTACTCCTATAAAAAAAAAAGCACAATGTGAGACAATTTTCAAAGACTAACAATGCTGACAGTGTGTGTCCTTTTAACTGACTTTTTTTCTTCAGATCTCTTCAGTAAGAGGATAACTTCTTTAAAATAACAAAGTTAATTGTAGCTAGCACTGAAATGATAAATAAAAGATTTAACTCTCTACAGGAGGCTATTTTTTCAACTGTTAAAAGGGGAGAGATCTGACAGAGTAACGAGATTGATTTTAAAAACACACTCAGCCTTGAACATTGTGTCCAAAGGCAATGACATGGTTACTATTGTGTTTAAAAGAAATAATAAAAAAATAAAATTAGAGAAAACACTGGAAATGCTAAGACAGTACACATTTGATTAGCTTTGAGGACTTAACAGACAATTCAGCTACCTTTCAAACTGATGGCTGACATGCCAAAGGGCACATTTTAAATTAGTTGTCTGGATTTCACAATCTCAGCTATTACAAACTTTATTGGAAATCACACTGATAATATCTTTGGTAACAAGCCTAAGTTTTCTTGAGCCAATTGTTTTGGGTACCACCAACTTTGCCTGTCAAGCAGTACAGGCAAGGAACACTCAGACATCTTTACTATGCTGATTAAAAAGGAAAAGTTACTCATGTTTTGGAGGATTATCTTTGAAAGTGAGATCCTGATCACCTTGAAATTAGCTTCTTTTCAAGCAACGTAAAAGAATATTTTGTCACATGAACACGCTGCAAAGAAGCATTTACATGTTCACACACTGAAGCAGGGTAGAGATATTATAAGAAGCTATTTTGAATTTCCTGACCTTCATAGAACTGAAGTTTCAACTTTAATCAGTGCTAACATTTCTCTTTCCTCCCTCCCCTTCTCACAATACAATTAGATTTTATTTGAATATTGTAGTGTGGGTTGCAAAGTCCCAGAGAATTGAAGTGGCAAGTCTCCAGAATCTGACTGCGCTAAGGGAAAAGATAAATTATGTTTCTTGAAGAAGTGAACGATTGCTTCATGTGTAAAACCTCTCTGCTATTAGGAATGAAAAACAAACACTTGGATTTTGCACTGTGACCTCCCTACAATGTCTGTGAAGAGAATCACATAAATGTCAACTAAAGCAGGCCTTCACATAGGATGGGCTTTGAAACAATTTCCAGAGAGAGTGGGGGCTTTGCCAGCTCAAAAAACCCCAAAAATAATCTTTTTGAAAGACATTTTGGGGACAGGTGTATTATTATGCATTATGGCAACTGAACTCTTCCAACTTTTGTTGTTTTAAGCAAAGGAAATGTTAGGAACATTTTAGATTAATATTAATATAACTTCTAGCTCTGAAACAGGGGACATTTATAACATTTTAAAAATGAATAAAGTGTGCTTTGAGAAGCATTCCTGTTATACCAAAAATACAGTTTTAAGCAGATATATTCTTACTCTACAGGATTTGTCTGTCTCTCTAAATGTAATAACAGAGTTCTAACATTAATAACATGAAACCTAAGTAATATATGCACCACTGCTTAGAACATTAACTGCAATACTAACAGTCCTTGTCATTGTTAAATTTTAAATCTTCACTGCCAAATACACATGAGACAAAATTAATCATTTTGTGTAACTGCAGAAACCTTTCTCCCCCAGATTCCTTTCTTTTCCCCTCCAAGACTTTTTCATGCTATTTTAGTGGTAGCATAACACGTTAACTCCTTTATGCTGCAGTTTGCTGATAGGAAGTTTTATTGTACATGTTAATATAGGAAAACTACAAGAAAGTTGCTTGATCTTCTTCCAAGTTTTAAATACCAATTTGAAGCAGCAATAGCCTCATTCACTAATTGCTGTTTATTTCCTACATGCTGCTGTACTTTTCCTTTTCTTATTTTCTCTTTCTGCCACAACTGAGTCTCTTTAATTGCAGCACAATTTTTCATTCTGCTCAGGTCAGTTTTATTTTCCTCCTTCCCCCAACTTTAATAATATTTGCACAGGAAAATATTGAGCCCTGTGTTATTTTGGGCTTTTGATAAAAGTGGGCAATATATTCTAGTTTTGTGTTAAAACTAAGGTTAAGTAGCATTATAAGTAAGGTGTGGACCAAAACTGCAAAAGCTCCTTAGCTAAAATGCTTTTTTCAAGAGTTTTTTGTTGCATTCAAGCAATAATTCTCAGTGATAGGAAGCTAGGATCTCATTTCTAAAGAAAAAAAGGTATCGATTATCCTTTCTATTAACAGGTTAAAAAAGACATAGGAAGGCAAAAGATCTTTTGTTTTCTGTTTACAAAGATGGTATCTTCTTGTTCTAGATACTTTAAACATGAAACAGCCATAAAGACCTACTCCCACATATTCTTCTCAGGCCTTTCTCCTCTACAAGTTGGTCCTCTGCTTAAGCAGTTACCTTGTCTCAGTAGTGGAAGCTATTCCCTCTCATCACTTGCTTTCTTCTCTGCATAGTTTTTTCTCCTCTTTCCTCTTTTTCTTACACTGTATTCATAATGCAGTGAAATGTCAAGGTATTTAAACCAAAATAACTCAGTATTAGGTAAACCAAGTACTAAAATTGTGGGCTGTTTTTTTTTTCCCCTCCTGCTCTTCTTTAAATCCAAAAGATATTAATGATGATAGTAAGAGGCTTTTCAAAACTTCCACAGAAAGTGGAACGTAAGTGCAACTTAATAATGAGCTTCTTACTAAAACCTCTTCTGATATGCCTGTATTTCTGACACTGTGTACCAGACTCCTGCTGAGTTTAGGGCCTTTTTGTTCTGAGCATTATGTAAACACAGAAGAAAAATAATTTCTGAGCTACTGAGGCTAGTTTTAGACTTGGTAGAGGGAGTGAAAGCAGGAAGTTATTCTTCGCCTTCAAGAAGGATGGTGAAGAGAGATCGTGTACACTCTGTCCTTGAGAGTATCTCTAGCCTGATAAGATTTGAGTTATGAGACAGATACTACAGAAGATGTTACAGTTGAATGAACCTGTTAAGACAACTAAGAAAAAGAGGCTCTGTAAACTGAGTAGATGCTCTGGAGGTCCTGTGTATTCTTAAATTTTAAAAAAATCACAAATTTCAGGAAAGTTAGAAGAAAAACAAGATTTAAGACAGGACTTTTCAGCAATCCACTATTACATAGTACTTGAAACTTAATAAACACTGACTTACACTGTTAGTGTTCTGGTAAGTACTTACATTGCAGTTATTTTTGGAAGACTTTGCTGAGGTTTAACTAAAAACAGACAACTTGGAACTGCCAAAGAAAGTTTTATTTAAAAAATAATTTGAACACAAATCCATATAAAATCTTGCAATAGCTAACTGAATAAATGCAGTAGAACACCCTTAAAGAAGGCTGAAAACCTTTGCTACAATTTTGTTACTTTGTTGTAACATTTATGTTAAATAAGCCGCTTTAATCTTGACTCTTTAAGTTACACCTGAGCCTGTTAGATCTTCAGTTCCTCTTCCATCTTCACGGCACAAAGCTGCTACTTACTGCAGGTATAAAAGATTTTTAAATTCCTGCTTCCTGCTGTTCATAAGGCTGAAATAGAGGACAGGTTTGCACCATAGGGAAGACAGACCTTTTACAATAACAAAACAATTAAGTTCAATCTCACTACCTGAATGAAATTTACCTTTTCTAATTGAGAAGCCAACAGTAAATATTAGTACCTTCCATGCACCACAGTCTTTCTTTGAATCATTCTTCCCCTCTTATCACCTTACTTGTCAGGGATTTTTATTGGCATGTATGCAGCAAATATAAGAAATGTTTAAGCTGGAGCTATGGTGTGGAAAGCATGGTCTGAAGGAGACGGATGTAAAACATAGAAATCTGTGTCAATCTGTGTTTCTTTTTAAAGCTATATAGGCAAGTAAGTCACAGGATTGGTCTTAAAAAAGTAAAGTGCCTCTGTACAAGTGCACATTCTCAAATCCCTTCCAGATAGGTAGTTTTCTGTTATCCAGTATGGCTTTACAAAAAAATTAAGAGTAAACAACAAACATTGGATCAAAAATAGACATTCTTTCCTTCTGAGGTTGAGGCAGGATGAACAGCAAAATTATTCTCCATTCTACTTCCAGGATCTTTTCACAGGTCCATAGTGTGATCAGAAGAACTCTTCAAGTTTCACAACTCTGATGTTTTTCAATTCAGAAATTATTTTCTAAACTCAGCAGCAATAGATTTCCTTTAAAAAATATTACATCTAGGCATTTGCCTTGATGTATGGATTCTTTAGTGTTTGAACTGAATAATAATTCAGTCCTATGTTATTTATTTCCTTACAGAATTTATCATCAATGCTTTGATGGCTCTTCTGCTGCTCTGGCTGCTGCAGATGTATCGTAGACTTCACTGTACTGTCTGTCCAGTCACATGCTGTTCAACCACTGCCAAAACTATCTTCACGTTTTCCACTAATAAAACCACAGTATAGAGAAATTGTCACATTTATAGTGATACTAGAAATAATAATTCCTTAAGACCTAATACACTGAAAAGGTGAATAAAACAACAGCCCTCAAGGTGGCTGAGGCTGTGAAACTCAGCTTTAAAGACTATTTTTTTCTTTTCATTGCTGTTGCTCTCAGACTTTGCCATCATTTCGTCTTGTACTGAAGAAAATATAAATTGGTCAACAACAAAGTAATATTAAGGAGAATTTCTAACTCCTAAAAGAGATTATAGTATACTCAATCTCAAGAACATTTGTTAGGAAGCCTGCTTTATTCACATCTTTTGCCTCCTTCCACCCACAGAGGCAACTGTAAAAACTGAATTTTGTATTAGTCTGGGAAAAGAAAACCAGATAACCCAAAACTGGTTAGAATTTGGAGATCAGGTAGGTGTGCATAATAACATTTTCTATATTTTTTTATGGTGCATTTATATGATGACATCCCCTGAAATATACTAATATTACAGAAAGGAAAGAGACTTGAGGAAGTCTGTAAATTGTTCTCAGTTCAAACATAAGATGTACAGTCTGTAGGGAAGATTGCTGAGGGAGTATAAGAGCTCTATTTCTTCCACCAAAAAGCTCCAGTTGTGTGCGTCAACCAAAGCGGGGAGCATGGCTTTTCTACCATATAATGTGCTTTTGTGGACTATGCAGTGATTCTGCATACTGCCTACATCTCTGAATCAGCACTGCTGCTGCTGTCATATCACACCATTATCTCTTCACCATGAAGGTCTTTGCATCTGCATTCTGATGTGCTCACCTGTGTTATTTGTATTATTTCAAAACACAACGACAAGCAGCTCTCAGAAAAATGTTTATGCAATTCTCACAAAGCATAAAAAGAATGTGTTTGAACTTTATGGACTGGGTACAAACTAGCCCGGGTTTCTCTTAAGTATCTGGTACAGAAAATCCAAGCTGGTTGTTATGGTTGCATGACAAACTGTGCTTTAGATCCTGCTTTACCCCTCACAAAAGATGAAGCCTCACAGTCCTGTAGCTCTGTATTCTCAGCTGTGTTAGCATTATGGAACCAGTTATATCTGGCTAAAGCAAAATCTTTCCTGCCAAAGAGTCTGTGATCAGCACACTAGGTAAAATTGTCTCAAATTGAGGTATTTATTCATTCAAGGAACACAGAAAAGCCGGAAAAAGATAAAAGGTTAGGTGTATAGCCATAATTCCTCTTAACTACGTCTTAATCTTTACTTTCAAGACATGGTGATTCAGCTTTCACCCTATTCTGGTCTGGGAAAAATAAATTAAGCTTCTGCAGTGTGCTTTATTGAGCTAGTGGCAACTTCGCAGTGGTACAGCTTCAGCCTTAGGTCAAGAGGATTAAACTGAGCAACAGCTGTTCATCATACTGTTTCAACCAGGTAGTGGATGTTCACTTGGCTGCCTCTAAATCTTAGAAAAGGTAGGAGGTAGGTTAAGCTTCTCAGCTAACAACAACACAGGAGAATGTCTAAAGCCACTCCTAGAGCTCCTGAGCCTGAGTTTTAAATCAGTGAGAATTGTCATTGGAGTTCCACTGCACGGAATCAGTCCTGAACAGTTTTTTTTCACATTTAAATACCATGAAATCTAAATATATTACACAAAGGGAAAAAATTAAAAAAGAAAAAAAAGAAAGATTGAGATCTCCCTGTAAATATTTGGTGTGCAGAGGAAAACTGCAGTGTTTTGAATGAAAGCATGGTATTAGATGGTGGACTGAGTGCAGTTCTAGGTGTTGAATTTCAAAAATTATATAGACTAAAAGTAGAATAATGAGCATAATCCAGAATTTGAAAAGCCCAACTTCCCAGGGAAGAATGCAAAATCATGAGATGTTTTCCATGAAGAAAAGAGACAGGGGAAGGACATAATTATGAATTTCAAATATGTATAGAGTTGTTTGTTGTTCTCTATGTCCACAGAGAGTAATGTAGCACAGGAAAAGAAAATGTGCAATGAGTAGATGAGGAATGAAGTGCTTGCAGGCTTCCCAGGTCTCCATATCTCATAGCAAGGACTGGGAGAGGGAAGGATTATCAAGTTAAGGGATGCCTAGATAAACTGGATGTATGGGATAGTATGAGATACCTCAGAGGGTTTTAAGAGAGCTGGTCACTGTGAGGCTGCAGTTTGTCATCTTTGAACTGGTGTCCTACCAGCATTCCCACTTATAGGTGCACTGAGATCTTCGCTACCTCACAACTTGGCAATCAAAGCTGGGGCAAAATTCATGCTATCTGTTAAGTTGTCTAACACCTAACGTGTTAAAACTCTAAGAATTTCTCCACATAGATTCCTTTAATTACTGTAAGTTGGCATGATGCTATTTATGAATACTAACATGATACTACTTACGAATGTTAACATGCTGCTACTTATGAATATTTGCATTACAGTAAGATTTGCAGGAAATGTGTTACAAGATCAGTGCCTTTTTTTTTCCTTTTTTTTTTTTTTTCTTCTCTTGGAACAAACTTCCTGATCTCTTTTTATTCACAGCTAAGGGTCAACAGTAGCCAGATTTCCCTGTTCTCTTATCTTTCTTTCTGAGCTTCCCAAACATGAGTCAGCCTGTTCTAGAGTTGTACCTGAAGCAGTAGGCTGAAAGGCAGGGTATATTAGCACTCTGCTAATTTGCCTCTCTGACTGCCAAGCCAAAGCACACTCACAACTTCCTAACTTGGAGTTCTGCCAAAATAAATCTGACTACACTTACCCCAGCAGATACACACTTCAACATTTAATTCCTTTTTACAAACATCATTCTAAAAACCCTTTCCTCTTTCAGCATAGGAAGCCTCTGTCTTTATACATGGCTTAGCATCAGTGTTGCCGAAGGCAGTGGGAAATAGCAGCCATTTTGAAAGAGAACAATTCTTTGTCTTTCACTGGGAAAAAACAAAAAGTGCACAAGCTCTAATGAAAGTAAGTTTGGGCTCTGTGTTTTTATTGTTAGTCGAAAGGCTACGTATCAGTGGTATGGTCCAGAAGGGGAGGGCAGGGAGTTGTGAGGAAGCTCAGCATGGACATCTCAGCCACATGGGCTCCTGTACTAACAGAAAGAGAAAGAAAAAGGTACTTTCATGTGTCCTGAAGTGTCATTCCTTTTAATAAACATTGGGCTAAAGAGAGGATCCAGAGAAATGCCTGAGTTGTAACCTGCAGTTACTGTGTGACATTGGAGGTCAGAGATGGGGTTGATTGTGTTCCTCCACTGTCCATAGCCAGTGCTTAATTTTTAGAATTAACTTCTAACATTTTTTAAATTTTATATATTTTATACTTCTAAACTCTATTTTGATTAAATTGTACATGATGATTTGGGGCAGGAAAATACAGTGGAGTTGGTCAAACAAATTTGAGCAGGATTTTGAGGCAGAACCACTTCCTGTGGAATACTCTGTTTTGACAAGAATATGACAATTTCAGAAATTGCAAATCAAGGCTCTTTGTCTAGAAAACAGAATAAATAATTTTATGAGTCAAAATAATTTTTCAGTTGCAAGTTTAACTGAATGTTTTAAATAAGTACATTGGTTGAAATTGATTACATTGTCAAATGAATTGTTTAAATTGAGGTGGACTATACTGAATGTTCTTGAGATCTCATTTTTTTTGATGATTTGGGGTGGAAAGAGATTACAAAATCTGACTTTTCTTCATGATTAAACATTTTCCCATATGGTTTTAATTTCTAACAGTATAAGGGTATGTTTAATATAAATTTCAGATATATACTGTCAACATTAACTCAGTTTTATTGTTGGTTTTTGTAGCAAATTTATTAAGTGACACAAATACATTAAGGCTTAAAAGGAGACCAGATTGTAAGCCAACCACTGATATAGACAAATGGAGGCTTAAATTATATCTCAGCTCCTGTTCTCTTCATCTTCCAGCACTTCATTCAATGAAATGATTAACATTGATCATGTGCAGTTGTAGCAGAAAGTGGCAAGATTTGTAGAGGCCATTATTTCATGTGGTAGCTTTCTTCATAGTCTCGTACACACCCCTAAAACGTTGTGTCTTCTGCATAGACAAGCTTTATCTCTATCATAAAATTGCCTTAGTGTCTGAAGAATAGCACTACCCATTAGTCATCATTTGAGAACTTTAGGTGATTTTTTAGTTACCTTGGATCCACTCCAAGTGTTGTGTGGAAAATAAAGACTGTGGCCCAGCACAAGGAGTGGAAAATAAGTTAAATGTGCTCATGGCAGGTTACATTACTGCTTTAGATTTTTTTGTTTTGGTTTGTTTGGTTTGGTTTGGTTTGGTTTTTATCATCTTTCCTAAGGGTTGGTAATTTTCTGTCCAGATAACTTCCTGCAATAATGTTGCTATTGAACAAGAGGATGGATGATGTAATTTTCTTCTGGGGTGTGATGGAGGGAGGAATTGCCACCAGATTCACACTATGAAACAGTGTTAATAGAAAAGGCACTTCACAAGTAAAGTTGTGAAGGAACTTGGTACAAGCAAATGGTCCAAAATCAAGTCAGGTTGACCAACTGCTTTCACATACTTTCAGCCAAAGTGGAGTCAATCATGGCAAAGCACACTCCACAAAGTATATTCTATTTATCTGCAAGACCTTTGCCTTGCTTTGATTCACCTCGACTTGCCTATACCTCATTCATGAGACAAGATGATCCGATTGCCATCCTAGTGATTAATGCTGAATATGAAGTAGAGCTAAGTGTTAACTTACAATACCAGGTTTACCTCTGCATTTCTTGATTTCTCTGTAATCCTGATATTTTAAATGCAGCATTCTTTATAGTAGATTTTGTTAGAGTTCATATTCCTTTACCATTGTAAAAATACCTGGTAACTAGCCATGTCCATTTTGTGCTATAACACTGTGTGTAACATCATTATTCTTATGCTATGAACAGAAACCAAAAACTAGGTAACTGTATTAGCCATTATAAATTGAAAAAGATTCACAGTTTGACACCATTCAGCCATGTCAAAGGGGAGAGTTAATGAAAGATAGGTGAGCAAATAGGACACAGAGAAAAGAGTTAGGAAGTGATACAAATAATCCTAATGCTTTTCAACCCAGATGAAGCAGTGTGGGGCTTAAAGTCATTTGGTGCTAGTAAAGTCTGCTACCAACCTTTTCCCAATTTCTCCTATATGTGGTAGGACATATCAGAGGGATATCAGCACAAGTGTTTAAGGGATATGCAATGCTGTTGACACCCTTTGATTAGGACTTTGCTTGAGAGCGTAACCAAATATATATGTGTAGCAATTAACAGGTGTGTATTATACGTGCATACGTACATACAGATATATATGTCTGTGTATATACATATAAATTGATGTGCAAAACATATGTTAGCGGTATCTTTAGTATGGAATATTGTTCAGTTTGCCACAGTAAAAATGACCAGTTTGATCATTCCATGTCATCTATGTATGTGTGTAGCTTACTGGGGATTAAAAACACATTTTACTTAGATCTGAAAGGTGAGTGAGATACGGTTTATTCTGATTCATTCCATGTCAGTACAAATACAACCTGTATTTTAGCTGGAGAATTTTTATTGTGAGAGGATGGAAAATGATGTATGAAACAGAAAGAACATAGTTTATTTATTTATTTTTTTTTAGGCAGAGTCTGAACGGGAAAATAGACTGTTGGATAAAAAAAGCAGATAAAAAAAAGTCTCTTTTGATTTGCAAACTGGGCAGATTTAATCTGGAAATCACCAAGGGAAAATAAATACAGTACGTGATAGATATCATTTTTATAGTGTCATTTTTTTTTGACCAGAGTTACACTTTAGCAGTTCTGCTGACATGATAGATGTTCCAGAGGAGCCTTGTGCCTCGCAGAATTTTAACTGCAAACCTTTATACTTAATACATATCTCCTAAGGCAATAAGACACACTGCAATCAACACTAACATCATTTAAACCTGCATCAGCCAGAAACTACAGGTCTATGTCAGTTACGATTGCTGCCCATTAATGCAGTCCGTTATTATACCACCTATTATTTTATCACTTGTTACTGTATCACCTATCTCTAGGTGGTATGAATGCAGCTTGCATTATGCAGTATATGTAAAACGAAATTATACGCTCATAGAAATGTTATTATCCACACTGTGTTTTTCCAAAACCATGCAAACTTAAGTGATTAGCCCCATATGGGAAAAGAGAATTACCAGTGGTACCTGGAGATTTTCAGGACATGCATTTGCTGCAGTAAGGGCACTAAAATAAGTGGAGAGCCTGAGAGGTGATAATTTTTAGATGAAGAGTACAGCATGAAAAATGACAGTAGGAAAGTAAAGAACTGAAAAAGAGGAAGAGAGAAAGTGCAAAGTGAATGCTGGCATTAAATCCAGCAAAAAGTGGTAAAGGAAGAAAAGGAGATATCCAGGAGAGTGAATAAGCCTTTAGTTATCCATAAGTGGTCCCACTACCAATTTAGAATTCATTACAAGCATTAGCATGGCAGCCATCAGCATCATTTCTGGAACCTCCCTAAATGCTTTCTTTCATCCCTGTGAAAACCTCCAAAGCATAGCAATACAGTGTGCCTGGCGCAGTGCCAACTGAGAGCTTCTCAGCTGCATAGCAAAAGCAGAGTTATACTGCCCGAAGGCTGAAAATGTCCACCAGGCCACTGTCCTCTCCCGTCACAGGAATGGGCAGAGATCAGATGAATGGGAGTCATGGGGAGGGAGGCTCCTTCCTGTGACAGATGAGTGGACAAGCTGTGTTATTCTGGGGGGACCTTCATTCCACACCTCCCACTGGCACCTTGGCAGCAGGAGTGGCATCAGTGGTCAGGAGGATCTCCAGGGCTTTGGCACAGCCACCTACTTTGCTGAAAAGCTATTGTTATCCCAACTGCACTATGGCTGGATTCCCTTTACTGCCAGCTGGAGAGCAAGGGAGACTGACCAAATCTCTTGATATTTTGGGCATCTCTGGTTTCATAACGTCTGATAATGTGTGAATTGCTGTTCTTTGTGATGATATCTAAGGAAACAACAATGGAGATATGTTGAGTTGAGAATGTTTGTTGTCAAATGATGTTTGCTGAAAAATACATTTTGAAGTGCAGCTAAACCTTTGCAGAAAGTGGTGCTAATTTGACGTAAAATTTTAGGTGATAAAGGTTGTAGCATTTTAATGTTTAGTAAATATTTTAATTTGGTTTTGCCTCAAATATTTAATTTTAAAATTTAATTAAAATACCAATGTGAATGTGTTAGTAATAACAGCCAAACCAATGTAAACCACATCTTTTTAAGTTGGGCAAAAAGCTTCATTTTACAAGAAATAACCCTTTTTTTCTAATATCGGCAGTAAATATGGGAGAAATTTTAAAAAATAGATCCTAAAATGAGAACTATGCTGCTGGCTTCTCTGAGGACTGTTGCTCTTTCTTGTGTCCTTGGAAGACATTTGTGCAGTCCTCTAGCAGTTGAGACAACATTTTTCTGGCATTTTGTTTTACTGAGGCAGGGGGTCTGCGTTGCAGATAACTGACTATCTCTTTTTTAATCAAATACTGAATTTGCCTGAGACACTCAGAGGTTCGAACACATTTACAAAGACATCCGTACTGATAAAGCATCCTTCATGGTGACCCTCAGAGTGTCTTCAGGGAAACAGTATTTTAACAGCGTAATGTTTTCTGAGAAGCATATTGTTTCCCTTGTAAAAAGGAGCAGATGAGTTTGAAGTTAGATGGGATAAGCTGGTGTTAGTCTGACAGTCTATCAGGAAGAATTCTGTGTCTCATTTTGTAAACGACATTAATCTCCAAGACAATTTTGGTGTAAGATCATATAGGATCCTAGCATCAAAGCCAAGTTCCAGGCGTGGTAGAATGGTGCTTTCTGTCTGAGTATGCTTCTTGGAAGTTATCTGAGGGCTAATAGTGATATGAAAGGACAACACAGTAGATTACTTATTAAAGGTATAAATAGCTATTTACATGCAGATGTGTAATCACCACTCTCCCCTATTCTCCCTTTTGTCTGTTGTAAGTATTGCTGCTGCAAAAATAATTTGTTGTGAGAAAGTTTAAATCAGGCTCCTAAACTTGCATAATTGGTTCAGTTTTGTTCTTTATATGACTTTGGGGATTTCTTGAAAGAGAACAGAAAATTGTGCCCTCTCTGACATCCCTGTTGTTCACGATAGAAAAGAATCAACTTTTGTCTGAATTCTGAATCCAAAGTTTTGCATTTCAAGAAGTGTAGTAATCTTGTTACAGTTGAACATTTACATCGCATCATGGAAGGGTTGGTCTTACTTCCCTTCTGAGCTCATGCTTTCACATGCCTAGGTCAGATTTACATAACTAGATTCCTTGATACTGTGATCACTGAAATGTCCTGTCTTGGTTGTGTTTCCTTCTCTTCACCTGTATCTCCAGATAAATGTGAAGAAATGTTTGCTGCATGGCATTCACTACCCCTGGAAGACATGAACAAAGTCTTCTAGAGGTTTAATGCAAAGTAGTCTAACCAATCATCTTCAACTGACATATAATGACATTTTATGTTTGAAATGCAGCTTAAAATACAGCCTTCTTCCAGCTCACCACTTCTGAATCCATCAGGCACCATTCTGTGACAGACTTGGCCTTTGCCTGAATTTCCATGAAAGCATTTCAATTTTGGAAGTGTGGAAGAAATCAGCAGTTTACCTGATGAGGTTTTCCTGCTGGCAGGGGGCGGTTGGTGCAGGCAAAAACATTGGTCTTACTGTTCTTTTTGCTTTTCATTTCATCTTGTTGAAGCAAAACAGCATTTTTCCAGAACAGTAACATTTCAGTTCAGAGAAGCATTTTTTCCTAATTATCATTTATTATGCTGAGTGAGTGTTGGTAGTGGTTGCTGCATTCAGCCTAGTTCACAAAGAGAGAAGATTCCTCAGAAATACTGAGCACAGTGTGGTTCCTGAATAGTGACAGAAGAGGAAAAGGGGAGAAAGGCCATGAAACAGGTGCTTGGGCATAGTGAGCTTGTGGAAATCTGTAGCCTACATTGTATTCATTGTGTGTAGGTATGTTCATTGCCTAAGCCCATGTCTCAGCAGAAAAGTTCCATTAGGGTAACTTAAATGAATAAGATGGTCTTCAAGAGAGTCATGCATGGATTCAGTGGGTGTTTGGAGCATTGTAGCTAGCACAGTGAAAGTAATAGGTGGTCTGGGATACTGGAGCTGATATTACATACTGAAAGTAGGTGGTAGCCAAATACTGAAGTCAAATAAAAAAGAAGGAAGCAGACTTGGCATCAGGTGTGCCAAAGAAATGGAAGGCAAATACATTAAACTGGGGATATTTAGACTGGTGGTCAGCAAGTATGATTTCAGCAGTAACGTCCTCCTAAATAAATACGAGCAATATGGACTTTAGTGAGACCGGAAAATCAGAATGATAGAATCATGGAATGGTTTGGGTTGGAAGGGATGTTAAAGGTTACCTAGTTCCACCCCCCCTGCCAAGGACAGGGACACTTTCCACCAGACCTGGTTGCTCAAAGCCCTGTCCAACCTGGCCTTGAACACTGCCAGGGATGGGGCAGCCACAGCTTCTCTGGGTGACCTGTTCCAGTGTCTCACTACCCTCACAGTAAAGAATTTCTTCCTAATATCTAATTTAACTCTACCCTCTTTCAGTTTAAAGCCATTCCCCTTTGTCCTGTCACTACGTGCCCTCATAAGAAGTACCTCTCCAGATTTCTTGTAGGTCCCTGTCAGGCACTGGAAGCTGCTTTAAGGTCTCCCTGGAGCCTTCTCTTCTCCAGGCTGAACAAGCCCGGCTCTCTCAGCCTGTCTTTACAGGAGAGGTGCTCCAGCCCTCTCATCATCTTTGTAGCCCTCCTCTGAATTTGTTCCAGCAGTTAAGTCTGGAAATCAGAAACCTACTTGAGACTATTTTTATTATAGTGACCATTACTATTATTGTTATTATTTACCTGAACAGGCAGACGTGACCAAGTACTGTGCTTGTGGGGAACAAAGTAGAAATATTTGGATTTGACAAGCAGGAGATAGAGCAGCAAAATGTACAAAATATGCCTGTGTAAGTTCTTAGATACACCAATAGTCTTTTTCTAGGATGGCGTTAGTATGTTATTATATACCAAATGAGTCAAAGAGGTGCCACATGCTTGGGAGCTCACCATCATATCATATTTTCAGCTTGTCTCATCAGTCCCACATGTGTTTTACATCTGTTGTAGAAACTGAAAGCCTTATTTCAAGCCTGGCCTTATGGGTTTTCTTAGCTACACAATTGCCTTAGTTCAGTGTAGAGGGCCTAGGTTTTTTATTATTTATGTGCGATGGAGGAATTTTAGAGGAGAAAAAAACCTGTGTTCCTGCTTGGAAAAAACTTATCTAAGATATACAAATATCCTATGCAACTAATTCAAGTGGCAGATAGTATAAGGTACGTAAACCATATGGAGATTATCACTACCACCAGTCCTGGACTTTGGCAGGTCTCTTCTGTGCAGGAGAACAAGGAGCAATAAGTCTGGACAAAATGAGAGTGCTCATGGTAATTGTGAGCCTGGAAGGAGAGGCTTATTTGAGAAAGGAAACACAGGGAAGAGGAAAAAGAAATGTTTCCTTGTGGGATGATTTTTTTCAGCTAACAACCTGATAGGTCAGCAGGCCTTGCTTCAAATGATGCAGGGAAGAATAAAAAGCAGGAGGGTCCCTCACTGTGTCCCAGCTGCTGGTAAGGTGAGTATGTCCTGTGCCCTCAGGAAGGGATGCTGAGTAGAGTTAACCAAAACCCAACAGTTTTGCTTTGTGAAAAATCTCAAGGTTGTTGAGATTGATGCAAGATGCCAGCACACACAAGACAGACTGAGACTTCATGATAGTTATCATGGAAAAAATATGATGAATCTACTAGCCAGTTAAATAAGCCTTTTATAGGGGAAAGACCTGTACAACAGAGTGAGGATGTGGGTCTGAGTCTGTACATAATCATGTGTGCATGGGATGGTGTGTGTGAGGTTATCAACCAGTGTATCTTGCCCGCCCATCATGCAGCCACCAGGTCTCAGATGGAGAGTTCTTGTGATGGGCAAACTGGATCCCTGCTCAGCTCTGCCTCTCCTCCAGCTAATCTTGTCAGTACAAGCCCAGCATTGCTGACTGCTCTCATCAACATTAGTGTTTGTTACTCACTGTCAAGGGGCTTACCCAGTGAGGGATTTGTGCGTCTCACAAATGGAGTGAAGGAAAGGTAAAGCAATACAGCAAGGGCGGAGGAAAACTGGCTGTCTTTTCCTTTTTTGCTCAGCTTTCCACTCCAAATGTCTGTGGCCGGACGCCGCTTCTTCCTCCACAGGAATCCTGATATTTCTCTTTGAAAATCTGGTCAGTCTGCTCATCATTAGGTTACATCAGGATTCCCTGTTCTGTGCCTAACGTGTTATGTGAGGAATTTTGTAATGATGCTTAAAATCCCTTCCAATTTAAGTTTTAATTATTCTTTACAATTAAATCTTACTTTCCTGACAAAATTGTTCTAGATTATTTTTGAACAGTCAAATTTGCTGTGGACATGTTTCCCTTGATACACTGAGCCTCCTCTCCCCATCCTGGAGTGACTTGGAGCTGGTATACTCCTTGCCCCTTGAAAGAATATCTCAAGGACAAAAAAGCTGTCAAGTGACTGCAGGAACAAAGCACAGGGAAGTGCTGCTCATCCTTGCTCTTCCACCCAGTCCCTAATAAAGAAAACTAATAATGCCCATTTTAGGTAGCCTGCTTCTACAACTCTAGTCTCATTATTTCAGCAAAGCAGTGTAAGCTGCCAGCTGTATCTTTTATACCTCCAGTCACACTTTGCAGAAGAGCTGTTTGCTGCTATTTTGAAAGTGAGCCCCCCTCTTTCCCCCTTTTCTTCATGTTTCTTTCCTAGATCCTGACTGAAAGGAGAGCAGGGAGAGCTCTGCATGTAAGGCTGAGGAGGACAGGCAGGGCAGGGGGGGGAGAATATTACCTGCGTCATCTTCTCACTTCCTTACTAATTCCCTGATAACTAGAAGGGTTCTCATTAAGCTGATCCCAGTTCTTTGGTTTAAATGCAAACTCTCTGTTATATCGAGCAGTACCCTGTCGACTGCTGTTCCAAACAAGAGCATTTCTGCTCGCCTTCCCGAAATTTTTCAGTTATGGGGTCCTTTGGGCAACCATCTCCCAGTTCCCAGTGTATGTCTGACAGAGTGTGGATTCTGGGAATGTACAGAGTGCCTCTGTAGGGCTGCAGCATGAGTGCTGCATCCTATCTCCTTTAGTGCTGTCCCTACTGGCCTTGAGCCAAGTTTAGCCCTTGCTGAAAACAAGAAAAATCCAAGTGTTTTTTGGCAGTATTACAAACCACTTGGAGCACTTTGGCGTATGGATGTGAAGTGTTTTACAAGCATCCTTAGAAGCCCGGCACAGCTCTTTGTATCATAAATTTCTGTAGTGTGGACAAGCCTTGAGAAAATACTTAGGTGAGGAATGGGAGGCAACTGACAGCATAATTACTGGTCTGAGGTAAAAAGAGGCCAGAAATGGAGGGAAGAGAGACTTGTTGATTGAGCAAAATTCTACTAGTGCAGTTTGACCAAGAACCGGAAACCAGAGAGGGGCTGAACACCTTTTCCTTTTGAGGTTTTTTTTTTTCCTTACCAATAAGAAAAACTAAAAGTAGCTAAAATCAAAATAATTTAATTACATCAAACATAACATTTACATTTACTAGAAACCAAGTTTTCCCACATTCCATTTTGGAATTAGAATTATTGCACTGGCCTTATTTTACTGTTACTTCCATACCACACACTCCTCCAATCTCCTTTTAATTTGCATGGGGACAGTGAAAGATTTCTGGAGAGACTATATAATATTTCTGTCTGTATGAAGTCTCTGCATCATTACTTTCTTCATCATGCTAATGTCAATACTAGTATTTTCTCCCTGAATTTCCACATTTTTATTTCTCAACCCATGTCTTTGATGCAGACCACGATTTAATTCCATTCCATCAGAAGTGATGACAAATGTTCTTTTGTGAAAGTGGGAGATATCAGAACATTCTTTGTGTGCAGCATTATCATATGTACATCAACAACATATTTTTCTTAGCCATTTAACTGATGAAGAGGAAGAAAAATTCCTCCATTAGAAAAATCTAAAAGCAAAATGACTCCACTGTCTTAAATTCTTGTCTCAGTATCACTGTTAGGAATCTGGAGAGAAAAAAATGAAATCCTATCATCTTTTCTTGTCTCTCCCATCTTTATCACTTGAAGATTCACTGGCTAGTTAAGTTTCAATAGCTATGGAGCGGGACACATTTGTGAAGCTGCTTGAAGATTAGTGGGTACTCAAGACAATAAAGCAGTGATAGAATGACTGCAGTTAACAGGTTTAATCTTGGCAAGGAACTTACTCCCATCTGCCTTATCGAGCTTGAAAGTAAAATAAACAGAAGCTGTCAAGGTCTCAGGAGGTGTGGGCATCACTTCTGAGCATCAGCAGTGCAGCTGCACGGCACTAAGGAGGCTCAGGAAAAACTTAGAGGTCTCTGCTTAGCTCTGGTTCCTCTATTGCATTCAGACCACACCAAACATGCCCCACCACTAATTGTCACAGCACAGAATTTCAGGCCAAACTATAGCAAACAGTTAAGCAGCTTTGTGTCCATTGCTTACTGTACAGGAAGTACCCTCAAACGTGGGGCAGAGAACACTAAGAGATGTTCTTTCTCCTATAAACCTCTAGAGAGGCTTATATATATGCTAGCACAGAATCATAGTATCATTTAGGTTGGAAAAGACCATCCCTTTGTAGGGTAAAGCTTTCTCTATGTGCTGTTAGTGCCTAGGGATACAGGTTTTGTGCTGAGTGAACTAACTGATACTCTTTACTTACTGATAACTAGAACTGGACTAACTGATACTCTTTACTGACTGATACTCTTTACTTACTCTTGATACCTCCTTTGGGAAGATGACAGACCAATCCCTGTGCAGCACTTCACGGCTATTTACTGCTTCTCTGTGTCTTGCAAAGCAAATCTGCTTGTCTCCTATAATAAACTGTGTACCTACAATTAGAAAAAGATCCTATGATGTTGCTGGTTTATTGGAGGAAATTATGGGAGAGAAGAGAAACTGGATGAAAATATGGGAGGGGAAAGAAACTGGATGAGAAACAGGTAGTCAGGAAAAGTGGGCATTACATGTATTTTCCTAGTGTGGCAGTGCTATAGGAAAGGCTTTGTAGAAGGTATGGATGTTTCTTCTCTGAACAAAAGAGACATTCCCTTTCAGTTTTGCATCTGAATGACTGTCAGTGAATCTTCAGAAAAAGAGAAGAAAGAATGTTGGATTCTTGAAAATTAACAGAGTCCTAGAGGCTGAAAGAAATCCAAATGAATGACCCCAGCATGGGGAGAAGCAGAGCCTCCCATCCCCTGCTCCTTCCTCTAATGGCTATTTGTAAGATCCAGGTTACTCTAGGGGCTTCTCTCAGGGCCACCAGCAAGCTGCTCATGGAAGAATTGCTTACCCTCTGCAGCCAGAAAGAGCTGGGCTATCTTGCTCATTTTACCAGCATTTACCAGCATGGCATATTCAGACAGCAACTTTAAGGAGACGATTAAGGAGGCCTCACACAAACACTTTATCCACTGGATCTAAAGGATTGTCAGTCTTCAAGGGGACAGTGGGAGCCCTTGAGGAAGGAAATGTCTTCAGCTGGCACTGATAGTACTGGAAGATGATCATGCATTGCCTTAAGTGCAACCACCATTTAAAAATACACTGCTAAAGACTTTAGCAAGGTTCAAGAAAATTCTTAAGGCAATAATTAAAGACAAACCTTTAGGCTGTTCTCTTCAGTTATTCCCAACCTGTGTGTGTAATTTGTTGATATATAAACTTAGGAGCATTGAAGTGTAGTATACAGGCTGCAGGTGGTAATGAAAAAAAATGGTGGTTTGGTTGCTTCACCTTCAACCAAATAAGACAGGAAACAATAATGCATATAGAGACGTCCCTCCAAGTGGTGAACAGACAAATACCAAACACCAACTAAAGATTAAAAGTAATTGTCATATATACTTAGTCTTTGTGCTTTGATATAGACAGAAGAAAGCAATTTAATGCATTTGTTCTACTCCATGTGATACGCATGTCTCAGAAGTTTGTTATTTTGAAGCTGGTTTTGGAAAAATAAAGGAAAAAAGGCAAAGAGGTTTCATCTACAGTTAATATGCTAAAAGTGGTTGTCAGAGAGGCCTAGAAAAAGATTTTAGTAAGTACAGGGTAATAGAGTTTAAAGTAATAAGAATGGAGGTTAACATGATAATGAAATTTGGCCAGACAGGTGGGCAGGAGTCCTTTTGCTATGTGGCATCAGTATGTACCATTCCTGTCTCCTGCAAAGAATTTTCTATACACTCTGATTTATTCTTGTGAGGATCTGGAGTAATACCAGTTTGTCTTTAATCTTTTTTGACATGTCTGTTAACTGTCCTTCCTTACTGGTGCTCTATTTTTAATTGCATTTTATTTTTTAAAAAAACAAACAAACAAACAAAAATCATTAATATATAGCAGGTCAAGCCTTGCATAAAATCCCTGTTAGAGTAATATAGTAGACTATGGAATCTGCGACACAAAAAGAAGACCCTACTTTGCTATTATAAAAATGTGGCCAGCTACAATTCGCAGCCATAGCAAAAGAAAAACTGATGCTGAAAATTGGCACATTGAGATATTCTCACTGCTCGAGTCCAATTATCTCCTTGGTAACAAGTTCTTTCATTCATTACATGTTGTATTGTCAGAATAAACCATGTAATAGTGCTGTATCTGGGTCTGTACTGCTTCTGCAAATATGGAAGATGGAAGCATAAATATGCAACCTGCTAACCAGTTTCTTATGCTTGCTGTAAAATTAAAATATCCCTGTGAATCAAGATCTGTCATGCAACAGTGCTTTTCACTTTTTGCGTGTAACTTTCCTTTTAGATACAAGTCATCAGAAATTAATGAGCTTTAAGTTATTTACTGACTGGTGATAGAAAAAGCTCTACCTGGCTGTGCTTTAAAATCTGCCTCTCACAAGTAGATGGTAATTTCACCATGCCTATTACCTCATTCAACTGAACATCTTTTATGTATTTAATGCTTTTAAAAAAGTTAAGTGGACTTTACCCGAAGCACAGATGAAAGATGCTGAGGTGATTTACATAACACCTCAGATTCAACTTACATGGTTGCAGCTCTGTGTGCTGAAATTATTTCTTGATGTTGTTGATTTTTGTGGGATTTTTGTGACTGATTCCAGCTGAACTGTAGTTAAGATAATGGTTGCTGGGGGCTGAGAGTGGAAGAGGCAATTCATTCAATAATTATCAGGTCTAGTGTCAAGGAAACTGCTACGTGTGAAAAAGAACCAGGCACAGCTAGGCTGTTACAGCCTTGTGTACGCTGCTATCTGTTTCAGGCCAAGGTTCAAAAGCATTTCATGGTCTAAAACAGTATCCAGAGATTCCAGCTGGGGTAGGAGCCCGTTTCTCTTTATTGCACAAGCACATAGGAAGAGACGTTCTGCCACCAAAGACTTTGCAGTCTTGCTAAAACAACAGAGAGAAAGGGGATGGGATGGAAAGATGAAGGCAACTGAGACTGGAACATGGCTTGCATATGGCTTTGTCATGGCATGTCTTGTTAGTCATGGAAGCAGTGAAAGAGAATATTAGAATATTCACCTCTTGACTGGTTCCTTCAGGACATTCAGTGGATATGAAATAGTGTTTCTTGGGCCAAGGACTAATATCATACAGTGCCAGTATAGTTAGAAACTAAGAAAGACATAGTATAAGAATGATGGCCACAGCTCCCTTGTATAGGAGAGAGAATTACCATTTGTAGCAGGAGCTATATACCATTTAGGTTAGAGCCTGCCAGCCTACTTACATCCTGCTGCTAAGTTATTGGTATTAACTTGGCATGTTCTGTCAGTCATTACTCTGAATGTCAATCCTAAGCTTTTCTTGGTAGTAGCAAAAGTGGGAGCATTAGGATGGACAGCACTGCTGTGCATGAAGAAGTCTGCCCTTCTCTGATAAAAGCCAGTCTCCGTTAGAGTGATATCTGCTGCAGCTGCTAATGGCATTCCATGCAGGGGTGGGCAACTTGAAGGAAACAATCTAATGTGGGCACATAGTTATCACAAAGTTATCCATTTTTAGGTTGGTTAGGGAGGTATAAGTTGGGAAATGAGCCAAGGATGAGATACTAATATTATTAAGATTCACCTGATATCCAAATATCTGAATATCCCAGAAAATGCAGTGTCCCCCAAGGTCAGATGAAAAGTCAAAACCAGTGCATATGTGGCTCAAAAATGCTGATGGGATCTAACTGTATCAGCAGAGTTACATGTGTGTGAACTCATTTGCATGTGATGATTTCATACAAAGAAGAGATTTCAGCAGGGCTCCTATCATCTGTATTGCATCACCTGTAGGTGATGCTTGCTTGAGCCCCACTGCATACAGTGCAGCTGACCCACATCTAGATTTACACTGGCAAGTACAGCTGTGTAGTTTATAAGCACTCAACAATGTTCCTAGCCTGACAGCTCTTCAGCTACATACTAGATGTATATGTCGGCTGACAAATGCACACTCTGGAGTGTGTTAATGGTTACTTAGGAACAGTTGCACTTTTCTTAGCCAACTTCAGCTGGCATGTTGCCTGAAAAGAAAGATCTTCCCAACTGCAGGGAGTGCCATGATTATATGGGACAGTAGGCTCATGAAGAAGAGAAATAATTTTTATATTGGACTCTTCAGAGGAAACTGCCACAATCAGCAATCTGATCTTGGACTCTGCCATTTTGGGTATTTCTCTTTTATCACTGTCAAAAGGGAAAAAATACACTAGCAGTGGCTGGATTCCTGCTAATTCTTTCCAAGTTTTACATCAGTGGGTTTTGCTACAGTTTTTTCATAATGACATGAAGAGAGAAGAGTTTCTCACTTAGACATATTGGGAAAGTGTTTTCTCTTATCACAGAGCAAAAAGCTGCAGCCTAAGGAATAGATTTAAACAGGTCTGGGAAAAATCTTTCACAACTGGACATTGAAGCAATTTCTCATTTAAAAAAAAAAAAAAAGGAAAACAAAGAAAGAAAGAAAGAAAGAAAAAAGAAAGGAAAGATTATTTCTGTAATACCTCGATTTATTCTCACAGATCCCGATTCCTGAAGTTCTCTGTTTCAGTATTACATATGCTGTCACATGGAGAAGAAGCGTGAAATAAGTATTTATGAAAGTGGCTTGAGTGATCATTCAAATACCTTCCTCATATAACATTAAGCACTCAAAGGATTCCAGAAGATGACCACACACTACCCACTGGAGTCATAGATAAGAAACTGCTGATTATGAAAAGAAGGATGTTTTCATTCCCCAAAGCAATGATAATGCCACCTAAAATACCACTATATTTCTGAGCTTTGAGCTAGCTGCTGTCCTCTGTAACTGCAGGTGTATTTTAGGATTACTAATATTGAATTTGGGAAGAACTTGAGGGTTTTCATGCAAATATTAATGTCAAAAGAGAATTACAGATATGCATATTACAGGGTGCTTTCATAAGATTCTGTTACTGAAGTTAAACAGAAATTAAAGTACTTCCAAAAGGAATTTGAATATGGAATAGGGATTTTCTGAGCCCTATCACAAGTTTATGAAATCTGTTTGATGTGTGTTTTTGAGGAGGACAGAGAGCCCTATGTCTAAGTTTTTAAATCATTTAGAGACCCAAGTAGGGCACTATTAACTTTCTACATTGACTTTCTTAATTGGTGTTGGATCTCAGTGGCTTTTAACCATGGGTGAACCCTGTCTCCCACCATTAAATCACAGCAAAATTCTGATTCATAAAATACTGCTTATCCACAGTGAGATTTAATACTAGGACTGTAAAATCTAGGCAGGTGGAAATTTATATCAGCTCAATGCAATTTATAGAGGTATTTTTTCATCATCCTAGCTAAACACTGATGGTTCTAACTGAATTAAAGGCATTAATGGAGTTGGTCTTGATGGGACTGAGATTATGCTCTGAGGCTGACAAGAATGGAGGTTTCCCCTTTTTCTAGTTTAGCTGCTTCATTCCATGTGGTATTGTCTCCCTAAATTGGCACTTTTCCTGTACATTACTGCCATTGCTCTGTAATTCCTTTAGTTTCACCGGCAATGGAGCTGCAGTATAGCTCTTAGCAGCTGACAATGTTTAAATTACAACAGTGCTTAATCAAAGCAGATCTAGACTTTATAAACCTGCTGTTATTACTCACTCATTTCTTTCCTGTGCAGGTTGTTCTTTCTGCTGGTCGGTCCTGGTGGTGAATGACAGGATTTACCCTAGTATGGGATCCATGACTGCAGGCTTTTCTTTCCTTTGATGCCTCTTCCTGTGCATTATGCATGCTGTGTGTTTATTTATTTAGGAATGTAGAAAATTTATTTGATTGACCTTAGTTCTAAAGTGACCATAGCATGTATGTTTTGCAAATTAGAGGTATCATGAAAGTATCATAAAAGACAGAGACTGCCTGGGGGTACCTGTAGTGAGGTGGACATGATCATAAAAGAACAGAGACCCATAGGAAATCTGTCTTCATGAGTTCTGCTGCTCATGTAATAACAACAACAATAATAATATAATTATTGTTATTATTATTGAATTTCATCTCCTACAGCCTGGAAATCCAGTGTTTTTTAAGTTACAGCCTTTGGTATGACAAATGTGTTTAAAAAAAAAATATGGAGAGAGATGAAATACCCTGAAGCTGGGAACAATTCTTACAGCATTTCTTCTTCCCAGCTCATTATCTGTATGGCTCATTGTCCCAGTGCTGTGTCTCCCATAGAGAGTTAAAAAAGCGATAAACAAATAGATCTCAATTTAGCAGCAGATCCTTCTGGAAGAATATTTGTAAAGCTGGAATTTTTCCATCTTCCGGATTTCCTGGCGATTTTGTATCTGAATGTTTTTCAGATATGAAAGTCTTTTCATATCATCTTGACAGGAAGCAGTGCATACCACACTACTGTAAAGTACCTAGAGTTTAAAATGAGAGATGAACAACCTGGCTTAGCAGGGGATGCAGGAAGAATTGGTTCAGCCCTCAAGCCAAATCTCAAACCAATCCCAAACTAATTTGTGTCTGGTTGAATGTTGTCTTTGAATCTTATTTGTTCCAGGGTTCCCTGGAGAAAGAAGATATCAGTGAATTTTGAGCTGCCTCTTATGTAGGGAAGCCCCATAACTCATGAGATTTGAAAAGAGCATCTGGTGAAAGCCCAGCAAGGGGTTGAAAAGGATGCATAAAAGACAGAAATAGGGCCCAAGTTCCTCAGAAGTTGTTTATCCTGTCTGCTAAAATGTCTCTTTGGCTGTTTCTCTGAGTCAAGCCATGATAATAACAATACTCTGCACTATTACAAGAGCAGTTGGTGAGAGAAAAGAAAAAGTAAGGTACTTCCCTTTGCTCTAAGGCACGCTCAGTGAGTAATACATATGAGTCTTCACATTCAGTTCTAGCTATCTTCAATAAAAGGATTGTTTATTTGCCACAGGGTAGAAAAACAAAGGTAAAACAAAGAAGAAATAATCAGAAAATAAAAGTTAAGCAGATTGTAAGCACAATAGACCAGATTACTTGAGGGATACATTTGACCCAGCTAAATATATTATCACCAAAAACCACATTCAAGTTGGGCATGAAAGCTGACATCTTAAAACTTTAGTGTCTAAAGTTGGCACATAAATCTAGATTGTTTGTGCTTAAAAAAAAAAAAAAAAAAGAGAGAGAGAAGAAAAAAGGAATCTTTCCTAAGGTAGTCACATTTCTACAGTTCTTACAAATGTGAGCGGTACCTGAGGGGAACCATGTTTTGCGCCTTTACAATTCAAGCGCTCCAGTTGAAACAACCCAGAACAGAGCTGTGGTGAAACTTCAGGGCATAGTATCACTTTGACACCCCTCTTTCCTGCCATCCTGCCCCCAGAGATGCAATGAAAATTCAGCAAAAGACAGAAGCAAGAAGCCTTGTATCTGGATTACAGCTTTGCTATAGGAAATGGGTATTTATAAGCACATACCTCCTGTTCTTACTGTATTTGTTCCTAATTTGTAATATTTTTCCTTTACAGTGTACATTTTCCCATCTCCTTTAGTTCCTGCCATTCTGCTTACCTAAACATCCTGGCTTCTCTGTGAGAGTATGGGAATGGGCCACATCCAAGCAAAGTTTGTCCCCTCCTTTACATTTATGACACATTCTTCCTTTTTATTTCTGGAGAAGAAACTTCTAACTCAAGACCTCCTGTGTAAAGGATTCTATTGCCATAGTTCATATCTAAAAAGCTGTACAGTATTCATACTTCCAGTTGATCTGAATGGGAAATTAGGGAGGTAACTAAGAGTTAGGAATGCTTTCATAGACCTAGAGACCACACTCAGTACTACAACTCTCCCAGTCAATCATGTTCAAGTTGGCTTTGTTATAACAAAAAACCCCCCATTTCTACTGTGAAATTGTCTTAGCAGATACTATGGAAGTCTCATGATCTGACCTGTGTGTTTCAAACACTGTAAAGACCATTTTCCTCTCATTATTTCACATTCAGTTTTGGTTTACTCTGTATTGTTTACAACATTAATGATTTGCATTTAATCAAGTAATTCCAGACGAGATCCACTGTATAAATTGGTCTTCCAGGTGTTCACATAAAATCCCATTAAGTGTGTTTTGTCTCAGAGCATCTTGGGATACAATATCCCATTACTATGAAAATGGAAATAACTGTATTTCCAGCCAGGTGAAGTGTTGCATAGCATAACTGTCATTACTAAATTTTAACACTCACTTTTTCTTATACAATATAATTCATATCAGAAATGCAGGACAGTGACTGTCACACGTCATGTGCTGTGTTTTTTTAGGAATTAGCAAAAATCAATCTAGCTGCATGAGCTGTGTGAGCAGGAACTCCCTCCCCCACCTCTTCCATATGTTCCGAATTAACTGCTGCATTCACATGAGCAAAACGGAGCTGGAAATAGAAACTGAAGCCCAGATCCTCGTTTGGTATAAACTAGTACAGTTACACTGAAGCTAAAGGGTATGGGTTGATGTAAACAAGTGAGGGTACAGCCCTTAAAATTTCACTTATTTCATTGTCTTAGCCACTAAAAAAAAAGAGCATCCCTACTTTGCAGAATACACGCTTACTCTTTTAAAAGACAGAAATGAGAGTGTTCCCTTTGGAAGGGCTGTGCTATATATCTTCTGAAAAAGTCTTGGTAGAAAATTTAGGAAATCTTAGGTCATTCATTTTTAAGATCTTTACATGCTTTTACAATATCATTAAGCTTGCTCAGGCTAGAATATTAACTACAGAAAATAAGGAATCTCAGCTGTCTTTGTCAAAGTGTTGTTGAGTTAAGGATGCCATGCTGAAGCAACAGAGAAACCCTGAGAGAGCTCTGAAGATTGTGAACAGCCAGAAGGGGTTTACTGAAGGCAAACTGTGCTTGACTAGCTTTCTGTGGTGGAATGCTGGGCTCTGTGGCTAAGTGGAGAGCAGTGGATGTTTGCCTCAAATTTAGCAAAGCTTTTGACATATTTCTGCAGAGTACCCACATAGCTTCACTGAGGAGATAAGGATTGGATCGGTAGTAGTGGTTAATGACTGGAAGTTTAACTGTCAGCAGTCTGGTATTCTTGGAAGGCTGATCCTATTCATCTTCATAAACAGCCTGGGTTATGGGCTGCCAGGAAGGGACCTCAAAAAGTTGGATAAAAGGACAGATAGAAATCTCATGAAGTTCAGCAAAAGCAAACATAAATTCCTGTACCATGCATACACACCAGCTGGGGTTGAGTAGGAGAGCAGCAGTTCTTTGCAAAGCAAATTTGCAGTCCTGGTAGTCAGTTAAATGTGCCAGCAGTGTGTCCTTATGGGGAAGAAAGCTAACCTCACCCAGGGCTGTGTTAGCAAGAATATATCCAGCAGGTTAAACAAAGCGATTTTCCCCTCTGCTCAGTACTCACAGGCCACCTCTGGATTGCTGTGTCTAGTTTAGGGGCACAGAAAACGAATTGTTAACAAACTGGAAAGAGTCCGGAGGAGGACTGCTAAGACACTGAGGAAACTGGAGGATGTGACATACAAGGAAAGTTTTTCATGTGTGTGTGTAATTGTGGTCTTCCATTACCTGAGGAAGGGTTATAGGGAGCACAGAGCTTTTACCCTGTGTGAACAAAAAGAAGACAGCAGTGACAAGTTGCAGAAAGAGAAATTCTTACTAAAGAATTCTCATAAAAACACAAAGGTTTACGTGCACTGAAGGCATATTAGCAAGGTCCATCCATCACTGATGGTGTACATCAATTCTGATGATGAAAGCTATTTTTTGGGAAAAATGTAAGGGTAAAGAAGAAGAAATAGACAGACAGAAAGAAGGCATAGAGGAAACTGCTCACTGGCCAGCTGGGAAGGGAAGTGATGAGGGTCCCCAGAGGAGCATCCTCCCTGCACATTCTCTCCTACACAGCAGTGTTCTCCTATAGTAATTTTCCCACAGTAATTCTATACTTTCCACCAGCCTTTTCTCAAAATCCTTGTTGGTCATTCCCACTGAGGAACATTAGGGATGCTTGGAGCACGCTGATGATCAGCAGATGCTGTCCACTGCTTGGTAGTTGAGTTTTGTGCATGCATATTGTTCACCCCTAATATAACCCAAATGCTACAGCCGAAGACAAAAGGGTAGAAGGCGTGATTGTCACACTAACAGAAGTTGCTTCCCATGAGAACGCTCCACAACAACACTACTGGTGTTTGCAGGTGCATGAGAGAAGCAACATGAAGAAATAGCATTAGAGCAACAAAGGAAAGATACAATGGCAGAGGCTCTGGAAAGCACTGCCCTAGCAGTGATGATGAAAGGGTGCAAAGATGGTTGTGAAAAGGCAGTATACAACATTACAGGCAGAAGGTCCTTGCAAGCCAACAGGCTAAAGCATCTGAGACCATGCAGTGAGGCTTAAGGGAAGAATCCTTCACTGGGAGAGTGGTTTGGCACAGGAACAAGAACCCAGAGAGCCTGTGAAATCTCCCTTCTTGGAGGCACTCAGACCTTGACTGGATAAGGCCCTGAGCAACCCAACCAGTCCTGAAAGTATCCTTGCTCTGAGTGTGGGGTTGGACTGGGTCATGCCCAGAGCTCTTGTCCACCTTAAATTTCCATATGATTCTCTGTGAATAGTGTTGGGTATTATCAGCACTGTAAATGTATTTCAACAGCACTGTAAATGTATTTCAAATGTGGTTACTGAAGCCTTAACATCTGGTCTAAAAATTCCTGTAAGGAGGGAAGACAGAGCTCATGCTTACACTGACCATGTTTTGATCTTCATAGGAAAGTTGTTTTTAAAAGATCATTTTAATTGACATAATTTTTATAGACACTTTGTATTTTTTACTCTCTTTGGATTGTGACTTATGAAAAATTTAAAAGATGATTGAAGCATAAGTACCAAACACACTGAAGGTTTTGCAGCTATATTTGACTCAATAGTGACTTCAAGGAAAGCTATGATAATGAAGCTTTCTTAATGTCATGAAATCTCCTCAATAATACTATTCATAAAAATAAAAGTGTTTACTACTTGAGCTAAATGCCTCCCCAACATTAAAAAATCATCTGCACACATCAGTTCTTCTACTTTCTTCCCCAGGCTTTCCAATAGATATTCTTGGAGAGATTGTCTTTGCTTAGGTTTATAAAAAGGAACAGGAACAGAAGAATAAATTTATGTATAATATGCATCTTCAGGGAGTTATATAAATGAAATCTGGATTCCTTCTATTTACTATAAATCAAAGTTCAGATAAATGAGGCCCTGTCCATATTCTGGGAGAATTCAGTCAATCCATGTTAGGATCAAATTTAAAAGCAGCTTCCAGCACGGTGACCAGCCACTGTGCAACCTATCCAGCTACATTACAAAACAGTTTCATCAGAGTTACAGTTCCTAACTAGCATTTGAGAACTGCAGGGATTCTTTTTATATGCCCTAGAAGGGAAAGTGAAGGGATTATGTGACTGATGTCATTCCTGTACGGGTGAGTGGACGAAAAGACTTGAGCAAGCTGGAAAGTTGGGATGGTATTACAGTTCTAGTCTATACCAGATGCTGGAGAAATTCCTACACAGTGCTAGATCCAGCTGTTGAGAAAACTAAATGCGTATTTTGCCTATTTACAGCAAAATGTTCATCTTGGCAATGCAGCTTGAAAGAAAATGTGGGTTTTTTTTGTTTCTTTAGCTGATTAGCTCCATGGACAATTGAGTAACTGATGGGTACAGAACACCCCGTAAATTATCAGAATCATAGTGTTTTCTGATGGAGGGAATTATTATGTACAATTATTTATTTACAGGATACAGAGTGGCAGTAGTTGTCCCTACAAACTAATGCAAGAAAGACAAAGTAAACCATGGGAAATCAGGATTATGCTTTTTCCACATTTAGAAGTTAGCCAAGGGGACAGTGCCATTTATTCTGATGGAAATCCAGCTGTGCACCTTTGCCTGGAAGAATGGAGAAGAGAGTCTTTTAGAGTACTAATGAAGGTGTGTAGGCTGATCCTTAGGCCCAGATATACAAGGGGTAGCACTATCTACTTCTGAGTTAACTGGGAAGTTCTTTTTTTTTTTTTTGTGTATAACACTTTGGTTATACTTATTCTATTTATTGAACCAAGAAATCTTTATGTAAAGGAAAAACAAAACAAGAACCTGTGAATACCTAATCCTAGCTTCAGAGATGGGAAGAGGGTAGTAAAGATATCTACACTATTTTTCCTTGCCATTGTGTCTCGTGGTCTGCCGTAAATTAAACTACAAAGAATGGGACTATTTCATTGGGTAGCACTTCACAAAATGCAACCTTTAGCCCACCTGCAATATTTCTGGACCCACTGGAATTTTGCCATGGTGTCTGTTGCTTCATACTACTTGGGAAGAACACAGAAGTTCCTGGACATTGGGATCCTGCTCTTTAGAACCAGTTTCTAAGCAGCCAATTGAGTGGTCTATAGCTGCAAAGTAAGGACATCGTACAATGTGAAGTTGGACTATTCAAGTTGAAGTAATTCTGTAGATAAATATAAAATGCTATGAATGATTTCATGCAAACTGAACAACATAATGTAAAAAAAAAAAGGTCGGAAAAGGAACTATGTCTGCAGCATTTTATCTTTGCACACTGATTTCTGGATTATTCCCTTGTTCCTTTGCTGCTTACATTCAGAAGCAGTAAGACCACATAAGGGACTGTGGAAAGCTAGATCACTGCTCACCACAGGAGGTATGTGTAGCTCAGATGCTGGCAGTGGAAAGCATGACAGTACTGGTTACATCATTCTGGTGTGTTTCGCGGGATGCTCTGCAGCCACCCTCAAGGTCAGACTGTCTGAACAGCAAGTCTGCAAGTGAGGTCTCCCATACAAGAGGTTTCCTTCACAAAATTCAGTCAGCCTGAGCATGCTGGTTGGTCCAGTGAGCTGCCCCATGGTTTGTCCCACAGACCACCACACCAGGCACGTCAGGCCAGCGGGTCTGTTAGGCCACTGCTTGCTCAGATAATAGAAGAGAAGGTTGGAGGGAATCCGAAAAGATCAGCTGGTTTTAGCCATCTCCTTGATCTAAAGTTGGATTAACAATCCTTATGCCAAACACTAGAAATCTGTCTTGACTATGCAATTTTTTACTGTTGCATAATGCAAAACTAGGAGTACTATATTACTACCAGGTGATCTCTTGCTTACTACCCAGTCTGGCATCAACCATGCACTGCTGTGCCTGCTGCAGTAAATTTGATGGAGGAAGAAAAAAATGCGGAAACAGCCCAGTACTTATAGTCATGTTTTCCCCTGATTGCTTGTTCATTGTGGAGATCAAAAGGGGACTAGCTAATGTATTCTATTGTTAATTTGCCTTTGTAAGATATTGCTCCCTGAGCCTTGAGAAAGAAGGGTATATCTTCTGCTAATCCAACTCTCTAGAGGCATTTTAGCAGCTAATCTGTTTGAATCAAATCACTCCTGCTGCATATGATTAATTTTGGGCCAATTTAATTTTTATTAGTCATGGGCTTCAGTCACCTGCAGTTGCATGACTATAATTGCCCTTGAGCGCATGGAATTTCTTTGATTTGATTTGAAAATGCATTGGGGTAGCCCCGCCTCTACCCACCTATTTGTACTCTGCTAATCTTATCCTGCCTAGATTTGCACCCTCTTAAATCTAGGTTGGTAAAATAAAACCTTTAAGGATTAAATTGGTGAGTCAATTTGCCTTCTAATTGTGGGATTTCTCAAGTGAATTTAGTGCTTTAGAATTTGGTGCCTATGGCTCCCATGAAAGGATTAGTTTATGAAGGCCAGCTCTTAGAAACAGCCCAACAATAGTGCCTTATCCTCAGGATCACTTATCAGTCAATGGGAGTTTGTTCTCAGGAGGGCCAGAGCCAATGGGTAAACTCCTGTTTACGCTAGCCCAGGAACTCTGCCTCAATGTTTGGATAAATTATCACTTTGTATCCTGTTGGAGGTAGAGTAGTATGGGGAGTTTAGAGGAATCTTCAGCGTTTGCTCACGCAGCTTTGCATCGTCTCACTCCCAGCAGTGCAACAGAATAGATTTCTTTTCACAGGGGGATACGTTGCTTCCCCTTTCCCACCCGTAAATCCCCTCCAGTTGCACCAATGAAGCTAAGGTATTCCTGAGAAGTGCAAAGGTCTTATGGGGCCTGGACAGCCTGGGACTTCGCAATGAGGAGGGCAAGAATGGCTCTAATGAGTGCCAGAAGGGATAACGATTTTTCTGCAGTGGACGGTGAAGAGAAAGTGCCAACTCACTTCAGCAATGGTGCTGATTTTGCCCAGTGCCTGCCAGGGCTGGTTTGGAACCAATGATCTGGAAAGGTTCCCAGTACCATTATGCCACCCCCAGGTACCCAGCTGGCTTTTTAGGGACTGGATTTCTGTGTCTCACTGTGAACATTAGGTCCTAGATAGCAGTGCTTGATTGGCATGACTTGAGGAACTGCTTCTTGTTTAATGAGCACAGTGTAAGAACAAACGAAGGAAAAGCCACACTATCTCTTCTAATAACATTCGCTCTTTGCTACAATCCCATAGAGATGTAGCAGACATCAGTGGTATTAATATTATGTGACTTAGCTGATGCTAAGAAGCATTTGGGAAAACTTTGGCTGACTGGCTCAGGCAGTTGTTTATATGGATATCTGTCTTACAGGGATATGGCAGAGTAAAGAGTTTTATTTCCCAGTATGCTATTGCCCCATCTGACATATGAGAGAAATATTCAAGCAAATGAGAGATGTGAGGGGTTGTAAACCTCTGGCCTGCCTCAGCCCCAGTGACATCAGCTGCCTACATGAGGCAGCTAATCATAAAATCATAGAACCATAGAATCATACAATCACAGAATGTTAGACTGGTAAGGTTTGAAAGGGACCTTAAAGATCATCTAGTTCCAACACCCCTGCCATGGGCAGGGACACCTTCCTCTAGACCAAGTTGCTTAAAGCGCTGTCCAGCCTGGCCTTATGATGGCCTCCTCATTAACTAATCATGGCGTAGAGAGACAGTCATGTTGTGAGCTGCAGAGTGGACCTTTTCACGTGGAGGTGAATACCCAGGAGCAACAGCCAAGAGAGAATACAGCCAAGTGCTGCTTTCCTGGGCAGAGCACAATGAGAAATGGATTGAGGCACCCAGGTGGGCTCTCTGTGCGAAACAGTCCCCCTAGACAAAAGTATGGAAGAATTGCTCATTTTAGAGACACTGAAAGTTTCAGGATATTGCTCTGCCTGCTTCTGAGGAAGGGATTCTTCACCCGTGTTACCCTTGAGACTTCTGGCCCACATACCCTTATTCCATTAGCCACCTACTTCTCTGTGGCTTCTCTGGGAGGAAATAGTTCTGCTTTTCTCAAAGCACAGGAAAAGGGATTTATTTATTTGTTTAGATGTTTTTCTGGGCTGTGCTTTTTTTCCTCTGACAATGGAGGTGGTTGGAATGTGCGAATAGAGATAATGTGGACAGATTGATCTGCACTAAATGAATCTCCTGACAGCTTCTGTGAGAAACCTATTTAAAATGTCTTTATTGTTTTACAAGAGAACTTCAGCCACAAGATTTTACCAAGAATACAGTGACTTCTTTTGGTATGGACTCCAATAAACCTCAATTTCAAAATAGATACAGTCACTATTAAATCACGTGATTGAATTTTTCAGATTTATTCCCAGCCTTGGAATGCATTTGCAAATGTAGAATTCTTAAAAGTATTCCTTAATAGAACTAAATTCTCATATTGTTGTTGTGGGAAGTAATGTGCTGCAAGGTTTAGTCCCACTGAGATTAATGAAGCTCTTTGTGGACTACTCATCGTGATCAAAATTGTTTTCACCCTGGTGTAATGCTGAATAGAAATAATTGTTTGGAACATATGTTTTTCATTGTACACCTTTCCATGTGCACTTTTCATGTACAACTCCCTCAACTCTTTTGAAAAGCAGTAGCAAATACTGTCTTTAGGGATCTACATTTTTCCATCCAAAGAAAAAAAGAATACCCACAACAGAAGCCCGTCTGTAAACTCAAGGGTTAAAATATTTCTGCATTTCTGGTCATGCCCTTTGTGGTATCTTTCAGAAGGAGGGTAAGCGTAACTGGAAACCCGTAAGTACAGTTTATATGCATTTTAAATGGGCTGAGATAACATTCAGTTTAATTGGAAAGAGTCCTGAATGCAAAGCAAAGCCTTCCCACACTGTAGAAATCCATATGTTAAAATACTTCTTTTCTTTTTTTTTTTTTTTAGAATTTCACAGCGCTATAGCCAAAAGTTGCTAGAACAAGGCCCCTGTGCTATCCTGTTTTGAAAATAAACACATTGACAAATCTGTTCTTTGTACCGCAGCCACCAGTTCCTTGGTATATTTGCAAATGCAGAAACATAAAGCTGAATAATCTGCTTCTCTCAAGACTGCACATTAGGCAATTAAGGGGGTATGTTTGCAGGCAGGCACACTGGGCATTAGGCATACAACTATTAACAATAATAAGAATTAGGCATTTAATTCCCTTCATAGGGATGAAAATGTATCTCCGCTGTTTAATGCAAGCCAATGTAGTATTATGTGATAAACATGGATCAATAGAAAAGGATTTTTAAATTTAGAATACCATTCCTCTACCACAGAATTGGCAATAGAGACTGTTTCCCAGTAATAGAACCAGTCTGCTTCTGCTGAGACAGGAGCAAAGTTATCTGAGGAAGTAGCAACAATGTAATTTATTTTAATGAGGCTTGTTCTCCAACAAATGCTGTTTCCGCACTCTCGGGAAGGTTCCAGTAATGCTGTAAAAAATGAAAAAGTGCCCTATCAAATGCTAGAGTGTGTCTGTGTTTATATAAGCTCAGATCACAGCAAATAGCAGGGCTCTGCTTTCAAGCAGTAGCAGAGTTATCTAACCAGGTATGTCAGGGCTTACTGCAATGTCTACCCTTGCTGGATATTCATCGTTTTAGTCCAGCTGATTAACTGATTCTCACATATCCTTAGGTGATTCATCTGTTTGTTGAACACTAAAAACTCCAGACTCAAACATCTCCAGATGGATATTATAAAAAAATGTTGCTTTTAGGGCATGAGGGTTTCATTATCCTTGGCCCTTTCCACAGAATCATGCTTGCCAGTCCCAGCCCTGACTGGAGGGGAAAGCCCCCTCAACAAATTGGCTTTTCTGTGGGGTTTGCCAGTGTGAGTCCAGGGAGAAAACCAAGCTAAAACTGGCACACAGGCTGCATTCAGTTTAAACTTGTATTTCAGCCATCTAGCAAACCCAAAGAGAAACTTAATTTCTAAAACATGAACATCATTGAATAGCAGAATCTATATTTAGGTCAATCTCTTTCTGCCAAAGTTATTAGACTTTACTAGGAAAAAAAATATTTTACTGACTAGAAACATATTAGCACTACTTGTGTTAAATAGAATAACTATATTTTAATGCACTTTTACTTAATTCCGAAGACCCAGTGTCTACTTCTGACATTTTGAAAAACCCAAGAAGCTTTTATCTGGATGTTTTACAAGTATTTTCTTTAACAGGTAATCACTCAATCTGGGTTAGATAGATATTTCTATTAGGAGAATGCTCTTGATCATTTTTTTCCCTTGCCTGTGCTGCTGCTTTCTTCATGCTAGTGCAAGTGTTACGGTGAAGGAGAGCTTGTTCAAGAAACTGATCTGGGAAAAATACCATGCAGAAGAAGATGGGTGAAATTTAGAGATTGTAAACATTTGGAAGCAGAAGAAAAATTATGCGGTGGTATGGAACCAGTATAACCATGTGGTGAAAATTTAATGTTCTTTTAGCAGGCATGTTTTTTTGAGCATGCTAGTTGGAGTTTCTTTTACAGCAATGAGTTATCATGCCTTGTCAGATACAAACTGTGGGTTTATTATAGATTAACTAGTGACATTTTTAACTTTCCTGAAGCAATTTTGAAATGTAAGTTAGAGCAAAAACTCAGACAATGTTTCTTCCATGAAGTGGTAACTGATGAGAAAGGATTTGATGAGTAAAAAAAGGTGGTAGACCTTTCACTGAAGATTAAACCCTATTCATAAAGGAACTTCATGCTAGGTAATTGGGGTTGTCGTGCTTTATGATTCAGAAAGAGTGGGCAATGCTTGTCGCAGTGTGAAATGGAACTTGAGCTCAGCAATAAAATCTTTTCTTCCAGTACACCAGCAGCAACTCATTCCTGATGCGTCTAAGAAAGAAGCAACTTAAACTGGAAATAAAATCATAAAGGTACAAACTTTTCATGCAAAGCATAGCAAATGACACCTGTAACACTTGCATTTAATGTAGCACTCAATTTACTGTAGTCCAGAGTAAGTTCTCTTATAGAAGAAGCCATCTAAGATAAAGCATCATTGAAGAATTCTGTGGTAAAGGTGGCCATCAGTTGCATTTTCACTTTGTCACTTCTCTCCTCTGAGCTTCAAGGTGATAAAATATCTTGCTGGAAAAAGTGCTATGTTATGTGTGCTTTTTCAGTTTGAAACTCTTTTATAAATAAAAGCCTTGCTAAACATTAAGTCCTGATTCCACATGCTGACATGTGATGAAGCCTTAAAATTTAGTTGTGGTATAGGCCTGTAAAAAGTCAAGCTGAGGTGTTCTGAGTCTGGTCTTACTGTACATTCTATGGACAAAAATGAGAAAAAAAATATATTAATACAATTTTTTATTAAAAGCATATCTTTATTTGACAATCTCAGCATATAAAATTCTCTGATAGAATATCATCCAAGGTCAAGTCAAGGTTATCTGTGTAGTATTGGCAATTTATACTATGTCACCCTTTCCTGCTCTTCTTAGATAAACCCAGTGAGTACGCAATATGTAATTTTAAATGTGTAGAATAAAATTCCAATCCTGTCGAAGTCAGTAGAAGGTTTCTCTGAGAAAATACTAAGGCAGTAAAGATGCTACAGGGAATAAGGAAACCCACTTAATTGTTTATACACCTATTAAGAGTTGATGGCTTAATGCAGAAGCTATTCCTATTTCCTCTATTAGCATAAGAGATCTTTTTTCTGTCAGAGGCAGTACATCCAAGGTGAGGTGTCTGGTCAGGTGTATCAGGGGATACTGTAAAACATGAATCCTGCTGAAATCAGGTGTCCATAGCTCAGTACTGGCAATGCATCTACTGCTATGACATTATAAGGAGGAATTAAGGAGCCCAGGCTGTTGTCCTGTGCAGTCACTTATCTTTGAAACTAAGAAACTGGTTGGTGTAAGCTAGTTAATGCAACAAAACAAAGGGAATTATCCTTCAAAAGTAAAGAAATGATCAGATTCTTCAAATGCTCTGAGTCTAAAAATGAATCTCTTACCCAGTCCTACAAATAGCCATGCCTAATTTTATAATTCCTCTAAATTAGACTAGCCACATGCTTACTGCTAAGCTCAAATCTGTCTGCAGGATCTAACATATGTTAAATCATGTGTCTGATTCCCTGAAACCTATTCTGTAACTCAAAAATGAACCAAAAAGCTGTCCTGTAGCTTCTACATATCTACCAACAATAGAAAACAAATCATGACTGTGTTGCTGAAATTTTTGTGGCCCAGGAACATTTTGCAGAAGATGTGTTCGTACAAAACCCCACCAAATCCACAAAGAAGGGGAAATCTGTGTTTTCAGTGAGTTTTTCACTCTTCTGGAAAAAGCAAAAGCCATAATGGAAATCACTTTTCTCACCACAGAAATACAGTCACCTCTGAATAACTATTTTTGGAAGTTCCTTGTTATAGCTGTAATTGACAGACTGTGGAGAGTTGCTTCTTTTGAACATGTTGAACCTTAGTAATTCCTTTTTTGGTTTTGTGAAAATACAAAAGGAAGTATGATTATTTAAGTATGTACTCCATTTGGAATGGAAGTGGTTTACAGCATATTGAAGCTAAGAAATAAAATGCAGGTCACATTTGTGAAGGACTGTCCTGATTTCTTTACAGATAACTGATTTCAGCATGTAATATTAAGCCCTCAGTTAATTTGCAACTTGAATTTTTACTCATGGCTTCTTGACTTAAGCAGCTTTGTTTCTCCTGGATGCAGTCCCACGACACTTGGTTTAGTGAGTGGGGAAAGCTCTGTTGTGATGCTGATGCAGAACCCAAGAGAAATGCCTTGTAAACTGTCTAGCGTAGGCAGGCTTACCAGCCACTTCTTTTCTTTTTTAAGAGTTGCTGTCTGCATCGGGCTAAACCAGCTGGTAACTCAGAAAAACCTCAGACCTTGATTAATTCCAAAGTCAGCCGTTGTGCAGCCCTTGAGTTGGTGAGTGTTAACTTCCCACACTGCCCTTTAATTGACCTCAACATTGGAATTCTGGAGTGAACACTGATAAGAGGTGAATGACAGTTCAGCTGCATGCAAGCTCTGAGCTAGGTGACTGAGTTGCCTGGACTTTGTGTTTCACCTTCTCTACTTGGGTGATGCTGCGGGCTGTGACCTTCATGCTGAAGGTGCTAAGCTAAAAGCACTGAGCCTGTCTCTTTCAGTGCCTGGGTTTGCTTCCAAATGTCAGTGCTTTTATAAGGATGGGCAGTAGAATCACTCTTTTGACAGGTCCAACGGAAAAAAAAAAGAAATCTGCTTTTTCTAAAATAGAACAAAGTTTCACCTAGCGTACTCCACTGCAGAGTCATGTGCTGCCAATGCTTACCCTCCCATAATCAGTTGTTAGCTATCATCTCCCTGCTTTGATAGTTACTTCTCACCTTCTTAATCAAATTGTCATAAATAGGTCAGGAATTCTTGCTACTGGTTTTATTCAACAGCACCTCTTTATCTGTTACTTGTCCTAAGTCCTATCCAATTTTCTCTTATTTTTCAATGTGCTCTGTCCTCATGACAATCACTTCTGTTTGATTACTGCTACAAGGCCCTGATTGCAATTCTTCACTGATGAGAGAGCTCCAGTACTCAGGGGATAAGAGTTGTATTCCAAATTCTGCCAAAAACATCCTGACCTCAGACAGTACATTATGGAGACATGTCCTGATACTTCTAGTCACTCAAGAATATTCATTTACTCTATGAGGAAAGAGTAAACAGGAATCAGGAACATTAATCCCAAAATGATTTTCTGTATTACCTGGCAGAATTCACAGGTTATAGCCTGCAACTTTTTTTTACTTGATTTTGCCTGATAAGATACTGCTTCTTTTGTGGGGAACTGGAGGTGTATCTCTGTTAATGATTGTGAGATGGTCCGTAACAAGCTTTCTGAGAACATGAATTGCAATCTGGCATCAGTCTATAAGTGCGAATAGACTATTAACGATCTTAGTTCATTAACAATGGACCAGGTGGGTTTGGTTTCCCTATTTAATCATGGCTTGGTTTTCACAGATTGTGTGTATTACAATAGGATTTGTCTTACACCCTTAGTAAAAGCAGTGGTTTATAATTGTAGGATTATACAGAATAATTGTGTCATTCCCAGCTCCCCCATGGGAATTCAGCTATCTTTCCCCACTGACTAAGAGGAGATGAGTTTTCTACTGGTTTATGTATGAGCCTGGGAACTGGGGAGTCCAGCTTTTATTCCCAGATGTACCAGTGGTTTACTTAGGGATTTCTCAGCACCTTAATCTTACTATAATAATGGTGTTACTTACCATTTGATAGGAGTGCTATGAAAATCCCTGGATTGTTTGCTGCTTCAATGAAAGATGAGGTTGCTCCACACTTACTGAGGGCAAATTAGTCATTCAACTAATTCAGCAAGCAATGTCTAGAGACATTGTGCTTGTAGAGAAAGTTCCAACTTGTTTCTTGGTGTTCAGCATTGTATATAAATTGAGTATCACTATCGCCCCAGCCCTCTTGGGTGCTCCTTTTATGGGTTAAATGTAAGGCTGCTGTGGCAATCTGAATACCTTGCGTCTATGAGGCAGCACCTGATTTTCTTTGAATCTTCCTCAATTAAATTTCCAAGCTGTTTAAAATCTTCCTGTTGTTTTTATCTCCCCCTCCCCTTACATACATAAATACACAAACATACACACTAACACACTCCTAAGACTGTCAACTTCTCTGTCCTCTTTGTCCAGACTGGCACCCCAAAAAAAACCCCAAAAAAAAAAAAACAAAACCAAAACAAACAAGAACACAAGCAAACCAAAACCCACCAGCAAAGAAAAAAACCCAAACCCCAAATTGCAACAATTCAGGAATGAGGAAAGTTTTTACAAAGCTACCCTCTTTACAGATAAATTGTTCTAAGAGATTAGAAATGAAAGGGCACATTTGCTTTTATTCAGGACTGATATGGTGAATCTAATTAGTTGTTGGCTTTTTTTTCAAACACCCTCTATGTATATTATTATGCCAAGAGTAGGTGTCCAAAGCTTCCTCCTCTGTAGTGAGACTGCTTAGGTATTTAATCATATTAAGATGACTAAGGAGAGAAGACAGCTCCCAAAAGTGTTTGGAAAATGCGTTTTAGATTTCAGGAGCCTTTAGTCCTATATATAAGAATAGACATACATCATGTGCACGCGTACACATATATCCACATACATGATGTATGTATATTCATATATATATACACATATATACATGTACATGCACATGCATATAACTGTATCCCTTTCACCTCTCCCGCTGTACACCAAAAAGGCACGACAGAGAGTCCCTTTCACATGTTATCTCAGAAAGCATTCACATCTCCAAATGACCAGTTTTAATAAACATAACCTAGACTTCTCAAAAGGTACAATTAAATGAGTATCGGAGACCAATTAATGAATCAGGCTAGTAACAGGTTATACCTACACTGCTCCACTGTGCATGTTCACAACAACAGTCATTGCTTCTGCTGTTCCATCTTTGTTATTTTATTTTTTGTTTTCTACCCTGCAGCAGCAACAGCAGCTCTGGTTGTAGCAACCCATAGACGTGGTTGGCAGTGTGAGATATAAAATAACAAAACCTGCAGTCTGGATAGCTTCGTGGATAATATGCTGCAACAACCAGCCATTTCCTGCCCATGGCTGTGTCAGCTGAACCATCCACAGTCCATTTTTTCATAGGTGTTATTTTTTTCAGTGTCTATGAAATCAGGAATGGGACACAGCATGCTTGGAATTTGGCCAGTATCCTGTTGAGTTAGTAGAATGGAAAGAAAATAAAAAGTACACTGACCCAATTTCTTTGACTAAATATGATTGGGCCATAACAGCAAAAGCTATGAACGTGTTTATTCTTTGAATCATTTTTCAGATGAAGTGGCTTAGGACAATAGAGTACAAATGGAGATGAACATCAGGCAGTGAAGCCTTCTCACCAGGCTCTCCATTAGCTTCAAACATCTCTTTACATCGAGATCTCAAAGATTTAAAAGTAAGCTTCTTTTTTCTTTCTGTTTTGTTTTGTTTTTTCTTTTCTTTTTTACCTAATTTCATTTCACTGAAAGTTTCTGTCCACTTTCTTGTGCCTGTTTTAATTAGAGATTTTTGTTTGGCTGTTTTTTTAAAATCGGTCACCGTAGTTTTATGTGCCAATTATCTACATTTAGGATTTGGGGAGACTGGCCCTTGCTCTCTGGTGTGAGCAGAAATGCATCTGGCTGCATCTGGAAGTGAGGAGAAATATAATAGCACAATCAGTTAGTTTTTTAAATGCAAAGTGGAGGACACACTTAAAACCTGATAATCATCGAAATTGAACAGCTTGTGCCTACCTTTGGCTCTCCCACACCTGTACCATTCATCCTGTCATCCTGGGCAATCCGCTGTTCCAGTGAGAAGTGTGCCAAGGGGCCAGCTGCTCTATTCTTGAATCTGCGCCCCAAGAAGGACCAAGCAAACCCTGTGATCTCTGTCTCAGTTTCCTTATTTGTAAAATAGGGACAACGGGGACAAATGATCTGCTTTCCTTTTTGCAGAACACCTGGATATATCTGAATGAAAAGTGGTAGGACACAATAGGAGCCAAGCAAACTATTCTTGAGTGCCATATAGCCAGCCAGGTTGCCAGCATTCAGAGTCAAGGAAGCCAGTGTAAATTATAACTCCTCCCTCAAAAAAAAAAAAAAAAAAAAAAAAGACAAAATGAGGATTAATTTAGCACTAATTAACAAAACTCATTTCAGAAATGACTGGCCAAATGAATGTTCCCTTGCAGCACCCCACCTGCTGGTACAGGCAGAATAATAATAGTACATGCAGTATGGCGCACAGCTCCTCCTCCAATGTGTAGCTGCTTTTGTTATCTTCTTCAGACCTACAACATAAGGTCCCTGTCTTAGTGCCCTCCTGCTTTTCATCTTTCCTTTCCAGCGATCCTTCCAGAATGCAAAAAATCTGTAGAAAGAACTATGTGCTAGGAGGGAATAAGAGAAAAATACAGCTATCTGTGAATTTGTACTTGACTTGAGCCTGAGCTTTTGTCTAATTCAAAGATCATTCAAGTTGAATCCTCAGCTTGGTTTTGGCAATGAATGCCCTCAGCAATGAAACCCTTTGTCAGAGGGAGCAGGGGGGCCAAGAACTGAAGAGAGAGGGGAAGTATGAAACTCCTGAGTGAAGGCAAGAAGGACATTTTAATGAAACTCATAGAGGTATCTGTGCAGAAGAGTTTTCCTTTTCCTTGTGGCTGTGAGTGTGAGCAAAGGCACTTTAAGGTACTGTGCTTGACTTGGCAGAGAGGTGAGGAAGAGCAGTATCTCCAAGACAATGGCTTGGGGAGTTCTGTGGGCAAAAGCCCAGGCTAAGCTGTGTGTTGGTATTACTCCAAGGAGCTTGAAAACACAAAAGCAGGAATCACAGGATCCCAGCATTTTACAGTTTGGATCCTAGCTGCCCTTCAGAGCAAGGGTCTTCCATGCAGTGGTTTCACAGGCAACATCTGTTTTATAGAACATTCCTGTTAGCAGGGCCTGGGTGAGCAGAGCTAACAATACATTGGTACAAGCAAGGTCTAGGCACTGATTTCAGGCAATCAGAATTCTTTGATAAATTTTTATTTTAAATGAGACATTTCATTGTATGTGAACCCCCAAGTAAAGTCTTTTCATTGTAAGCACTGACAGAAGTACAACTAAGCAAAGGAAAGCAGATGGCTGAAACATGTTGAAAAAAATCAATAGTCCCACTTCTGATGCATCAATATTTGGGTGTGGACACATTCAGAATTGATGTTTAAATGTCAGCTGGGCCCAATTTGCAGCATTTCAAAGCTGTCTTTGTGTTTTGAATACAGCAGGACCTAAGGTCAGAAGTTTTACTAAGTATTTGACTCCAATGATACACTTTACAAACATTCATTTTTATTTCAAAAGGTATTCTTTTATCTTGTTCCACTGGTAGTAGGCAAGGTGGAAGAACACAACACAGATAGGTTCAAAGCTTGGTCAAAGGACAACAGTTGCTTATATTATCTTGACCCTAAAGCTCCCGTTATTGCTCCTGAAAAACTAGGTAGTTACGAGTCTGATTTTTTCCAGTGTAGAATTATGTTATATCAATAAGTTCTTTTTTGTCCAAATCTGTAAAGATACTGTGACCAATAAAACTCTTCACTGAGTTGGTTGTTTTTGATGTGTGTCTTTTGTAGTAGAAAGAAGACTGTGGGGCTGTTTAATAGAAAGTGTTGATAGCACAGAAAAGGAGAACATAAAAGACATGAATTTCCTTTTTAATGCTATATATTTAAATTATCAGAACTTCAGTTAGTAAAATGTGTCAGTCTTTTTCAAAACTACTAGAAATGTGCATTTAAAACATCTAAAGACTTTGTCATGCACTTCAAAATGCAGTAGAAATGAGCTATATGAAATTTAAAAAAATAAAAAAATTAGTGTTTCAACACCAATAGAATAGTTTGGGTTTAAAATTAATTTAAAGATTTTGTTTCATTACTTTGACATGGTTACTGAACAGTGGTTTGGACATGTAGAAATAATAATTCAGTTGTCCATTTCAGAAACCTGAGTAAAGTACTCCCTTTACATGTAGTAAAGACTTCCGGAAGTACTAATCGAAGTTTAAGGACATTGTAAGAAGGATTTTGCTAGCTAAATACAAAGAGACAGTTTTAAATCCATTTACTTTATCTGAAGTAGATGTTAGCGTACTGTGGGACAATTTTGCCAAGCACTAGTGGTGGCATTTGCTATGTGCTTTTCAAAGGAGCAAAAGACTGCATGAACAAGACTAGTCAGAATGGGCTTTAGACTTACCTGTTAATAGGCCACAGTTCCCTTGAAATTAATAGGACTGGAAGGTGTGCGGAGTTTTTCAAGACAGTTGCATTTATTTTCATCTCAGCTACATTACATATTATGAGTGACAGATATGTGGCAAAATAGAGTATGAAATTTTACTTCTGAAGTTCTGAAGTGTGAAGATAGAGCAACGCTTGTCACATTTTAGAAAGGCTACAAAGGAAAATCCTAAATAGTTAATGGAGACACCAGAAGGAAACAAAATAGCTGAGCTTCATAAAGAAAAAAAATCCATTTATATCTGTAAAACAAGAAATCTTCAGAACTTTCTGAGAATAGAGGACAAGAATTATCTCAAAATCCCAGACAGAAAAATTAATTTGAAAGTGTGCAATTTTTTTTGAAGAAAATCTTGGATATGCTCATGTTGAGCAGAAGATTCTGTCCATGAGGAAGGGGCTAGGAGACACATCGGAGAAAAACGTTCCCAGCTTGCATGCACAACCAGGATGGGTTGTCTGAAGGATCAGAATAGGATACAGTTATGAAATCATCTAGGCATGAAGGTCAGCTTGTCCAGAAGTCATGTCAACAGGATTGTGGTTAGGAATTAAGCAGGCAGGCAGTTTAAAAAAACAAAGCAAACCAACAGCAGCTTCAGACCTCCTTGTAACAGAAACATTAAAAAAAAGGGCAGAATGTAAAAGCCACTGTAAGGTTTCATAGCTTGATATTGGACTACTAGAGTGAAAGCTGGAGATTCAGCATGCTCAAATATCTGTTTAAATCAAAGATGCAGGGGTAGAAAAATACTATGAGATACCGTCCCTGGAAGAAAGCTTGTCTTTCAAAGATCCTTCAGTGAGGAACATGTACTTCATTTAGGAGCCTCCAGGAGTTTAAAGAAATTATGTGCCCTGTTTTCCTTGTCTGTTTTACAGCAACTTAGAAAACACAAAGATTTTTTTTTGTCCTCGCTTATTCTGTGTAAAATGAAAGAATGATTACATAGACCCCTGAAGAACCAAAACGAAAGAAAATAGGACCAACTTTATGGCCACTTGCCCTGATCGTAGTGGACCTTAGAGGCATGTTATGTCTTTAATATTAAAAAAAAACTTCATTCACAAATACAATTTTTATTTTCTTGGAGTGACATTTTACGTGCAGAGCTTATTAGTGGTTGGTTGGGTGGCTTATTTGTTTGTTTGCATTAGAGGAGTCTGCTAAAGCATATTGACTTAAAACAAAAGTCACCTTGGTATCAATTGTAGTAGTCCCACAAACAGTGCTTGTATTTAACAGCTCTAGCCGGCACTGTGTTCTGCCAGTTTTGAAGGTGTTTAAAGGTTAAAGTTGAACCTATCCTTAACACCACTGATCATGGACCTGCTCCTTGATCTTAGCTATTTGAGACATAACATTCTCTATGATTTCTCTTCCAGTGTTTAAAACACAATCTCATTGCCTACCCCTGTATTGCTCTTAGATATTGTGATTGACAGTCCATAGCTTTGAGTTTATGACTGTTGAGGCCTCCCATAGCATAGGAGTCTCAGTAACGCTGCTTACTCCATGTGTGCATTCTGCTCTGTGGGTAAAGGGGAACTTCCTCCTTTGTTTAAAGAATCCCCTACAAGATTCTTTAAACAAAGAAAAGATCTACCTTTTCAGCTAGCTTAACGTTGTCTAGACAGTAAATGCAGCCACATTTTATGTATCTGGTTTAAGCCACCCCACCTGACTAAGTTAGAGTGAACATGATTCACAAAGGTTTTCTCTCTATCCTGTGTTTGTCTTTCTAACTTTTCAGGCTGCTTATCTGTGCTTGTACCTGGGAAACCTGGGAAAGTTTAAGCAGCTATCCCACACCACAGGGTGCATGCCAATCACCTCAGCGGGGATATACTAGTGGTAAAATGAGACTTTGGAGAGTCTAATGAGTAACATGCAGTGCAGGTGATGCATTTTTCTTCATTTTCCATTTCAGTAGTTCTTATTGTTTCCTCATGTGATACAGTTTTATCTACTGGTTGTAGCTTTTACAACAACAAAGTGTTTTTACAGCTCAGGATAGGTGTTTTCTGCCTTCTTATTAACTTAAAGAAATAAATAGCTTGATGAGAGTGACCTTCATTATACCAAATCATTGCTCCCTGTGGACTCCATTGCCTCAGTGAAAGCCATAGACAAAGTTCACTCAATAATTAGAGGGACTGGAGTTTTTCTGGTCTGGGAACCTGACACCCCTGCTGTGCTGAATGGCAGTGTACAGATGAGGGATTCAGGAACTAAGAGAGCAAACTAAATTAAGGCTGCCTAAGGTCTGCCTTGTGCATTAACTTGCAAATAAGGTGGGGGCACAAGAAAAAATGAGTGATCCTTTTCCTAAATAGTAGGAAAACTAACCCTAAATCATTCGCAGTTAGGATGTGTTCAAACAGGTAGATGTGGGCTCTCATGTGTGATTCCAACCTACAGTAACATGAGATGAACAATCTATGTAATAAAAAATAATGTTTTCTGTCCACTGACAGGTCTAGTATTTATCCGACAAACTTGCTATGTTTTTCTGTGCAACCATCTGTTTAGAAAAGAGATTATAAAAGAAATTAATGTAATATAAAATATGTATAAATATATATATTTGCATAGTTGTGCACATAAATATGGATGTGTGCACATTTCTGAACTAATCGGTGCATAGCAAGAGTTCTTAATACAAGGAGAAAATCTTTCACTGTCAGATTCATAGACAAAATTCATGTGTTCAATAGCATTGTCCTTCTACATTACAACCCAATCCTGCCTTGAAGGGCTATCTGGAAGTCTGACCTACAGAAATCCTATCCTATAGCACTCAGACATAAACCAGGTCAGGGACCAGGGCAGCTTTCATAATACACAGTGGACATCTACAGAATTTGTCCTCTCAGAAAGACTGCATTAAGCTCGGGTTTTCTAAGAAACTTAAAGCCATACATAGATATGACTGAGAACTGGAGGCCAGATTTGAATGAAGATGCCTAAAATTAGACTTCGTTGGACTTTGCGATGCTGACTTGCTAGTGGGTAACACAGCCCACCTCTAGCTGTGATGTGCACTGAGTGGCTTTTGTGGCTTCTGTGGTCTTCCACACATGGTAGTTCTCTGGAAAAACTCTGCTTACCTTTTGGCTTTCTGCATCTGCTTGTGGCATCTGGCCCACCTGCAATCCCAAATCCAGGAAGAGTTGCTGCCTGTGGAGGTGCTTTTGCTGTACACCAATCCGTGTCAGCTGTACAGGGCACTTCCCAAAATGTGATTGAGGCCATTTCGTCTTTAAAATGTATTTTTAAGCACTCCACTTTCTCAAGAGTATATTAACAACCAAATCTTGGTTAGGTGGCCTTGGGGAGGAGGATAGGACAGTAAGGCTGCCTTTCATCTCTTCTTTTGAAGCAGTGCTGCTGTGCAGAGGGGAATGTAGGACTGACTACTCCACCAACCTTCCTAGCTTGTCCTTTTGAATCAGATTTCTGACCGAGGGGAAGCAACCAGCAGTGCCACTCTCAGATGCCCAAGCAAAGGCTACCTGCCTCCCTGGGCTCTCTGAGAAGCCCAGCCTGCCTTTGTCTGAGGGAGCATGGGACCGTGGCAGGCAGGAAGGGTGAGTCGTGTGATTGCATTCACCTATTTCAGCTTTGCAAGGGATTACAGTGGAGTGCGGCAGTATCGGAGAGGGGTGTTACTGTGAAGGCTTACAGGACAGAATGGCTAAGTCCACTTTCTAATAACAAACAGTGGCATTTTAGCAATCCTCACCCTTTCATCAATTTTATTCCACAACAGCCCTTCTTTTCTCTTTTATTTATGCTGGTTTATTTTTCAAGTGGGAGCAAATCCTCTATCCAGGTTGCAAGAGACAGCAGTTCCAGGAGAAGTGAGGGAGTGGTGAGGAAAAATTAGTAGTAGGAAAAGAAAGTAGGTGGAGACTCCCAAAACCATGCTAAACCCCACTGCTGATGAGTGAACAGCTATTGCCAGAGGATGCCATTAGTTGTTGTCATCATAACAGCAAATGTCTTCCTGATTCTCCACCTAGCTCTTTTCATATTTCCTTTTTTTTGGATGCTACTCCTTGGCTTTTCTTCCCTTCTCTGTCTTTTTGTCAGCCTCTTTTTGTATCCTCTGCTCACAGACGTGTTTTATGCTACAGTCACCAAGGACACAGGATTATTCCTGCCATTCTGTGTCTCCTTGGTTCATTATATCAGCTGAAGGAGTCCTTTTCTGCCTTTGTTTCTTCCCAGTGGAGATTACTCCTTTGTTTTGGTCTGTTTGGATGTGGTCTCTGACACACTCAATGCATTTGGGTGTTTAAGGGTCTCACCTGTTGGTCCTGTCTGGTCTCCAAGTTGCCACTAGCACCCACCTCCTCCCTTTTGTGTGGCTGTGGGTGAGGCAAGATAAGCAGGATGTACAACGTGTTAAGAGGAAATTTATACCATATTTGACAGCATTACCCTGTTGATGGCTGCCAAGAATATGACTGGCATCATTTTCTTGGGTATTTTTCTGAACTCATGTAAATTTGATACGTGTTCAGGCAAGCACATTTTTCAGAAGATTTTTAAAGAGGAATTTATTCCACATATAGCTGTATTACATGTATTTACTCTGCTGAATTGAACTCCAGCCATCTTCACAATTTCTCTTTGTTTAAGGTGAATAATCATGATATCATCTTTAATAGTGCAGCTATTTATGTGAATTGGAAATTAAAAATCCCAAACATGAGCATTCAAGAACTCTAATCCCATGGTCCTGTTTAGGAAATGAAAGATAAACCTACGTAATTACAGGTGAAAATAAGCCACCTGTGTTACAGTTTGTGGTTGGTAATAGGAACACTAGAGTATTTTATTTTTCTTTTTTAGTTCTAACACATGGTCCTGAGGTCCTACTGCAATGACCCATTTTGAACTGAACATCTCTCCCCCAACTCGCTTTTATAAAGATCATCTCTACATTGTGCCTTCTTGGTGGCAAATTTTTAAAGTGTTGCCTTATAGGAATATAACAGCACAGCTCCAACTAATTCCTAAACATAGCATGTGCTAATACTATAGTACAATGATTTTAGCTTTTAAAGAGGAAATTTGAGAAGAAAGCAAAGGCATCTAGTAGGTTGATAGGAATTACATATCTCTCTTTGCTTTAGTAAACCCCTTATTCTAATGTATTGTGGCATCAATTATACATACATTCTTTATTTGTGGTTTTCCATACATGATATGTGCTTTGTCTAGGCAACTTTCTGTATACTGGATGGAAGATAGAATATTTGCTTGGTTTAAGTACATGTACTTATTAGTATTAGTATCCATCCATTAGTATATGTATTAGTGTCCATCATTGCTCATTTAACTGAAGAAGGGATAAACCACCTTAACCCTGTGTGTTCTCCAGGCAACATGAAAACATAAAAATAAAAAAATTATTTAGAGAACAGAGAATGAAACCCACAAAAATATCAATTTTGGATTAAAAAAAAAAAAGTATTAGAAGTTTTCTTCTATGCAGAGAATGTGTGGCAATAAAAAAAGAGAGCAAAGACGCAGTGGCAAGGGGAAACAGTGCACTGACCCCCTTTGCTACCATGTGTCCAGGTAAAAGACTGCTTTATTTTCTGGGATGAGGTCAGCTCCATTATTTGCTTTCTCTAAGTCAGAGATTGACTGTTAGAAGTATCACTGTACTCGACAGAAAGGAGTCAAAGGAACACAAAGCAGCAGGGTGACAAAGTGGCATAGTGGCTTCTGGACTGAGTTAACGCATCACACAGGGCTGCATGACAGCATATAAAAAGGAAATGCAAGAACTGCAAGGGAGAAGGGGGCTTTTCACAGGACTAAAAGTCCAGTGCTTCTGAGGTTTTGTTAAAAAATCATAAAATTAAGAAGAAAAAGATACAGTAGCAGATAGTACTGAAAGTTCAAGGATTGCTTAACTCCAAAGCTATCTCATTAAAAAACAAGGTGAAAGAGTGGAAAAGGAAGGGTGAGGAAGCAGGGAGAGGGAAGACAGACAAATGTGTATGACATCTTGCAGCCTGAGAAGAAACAAAAAACTATCGGTGCTTCCCAGTCAGTCACCAAGACAACAGCAGATTGGATTTGGAGCTGCCTGTAATAATTTATGACTGCTTTGTCTTGGTTGGATTATTGTGTTGCTTTGTCTACTTCTGTTGGATTCATTAGTTTGGCAAGAACTACAAGAACTTGCCAAAAAGACAAGGTAGAAGGAGACTAAAGGGGGAATTAGAAGAAATTTGGATCTACAAAAGGGTGATATAAAAATACTGGTGAACTTGAAAAAGTTTGTAAGACTTGTTGTTTTGAGCATCCTTTGTGCTTTGATTTCTTCCCAGTGGTAAGGGAGAGAGACGCAGACAAAGAGCAGTGACAATGGAATCCCCTTGTTGCTATAAAAGGACCTTCTGGTCCCTGTTTCCACTGCTGATCTCAAGCTCCCAAAAAGAAAGGTCAAAAGTGTGCCTTGAACCTGACAGTTGGAAGGAGAATCATGGTGTTTGCACCCCTGGAGGTCAGGGCGGCAGGCCCAGAGCTTGGAGAGGTGGGAGGCATTAAAGAAGCTGAAGTGATGGTCCTGGCCAAGCGGTGTCGCAGTAGCGTGGCATGTTCTGTAAACACAGAAATGACAGCAATAACAGGGAAGCTGAAAAAAGCTGTCTGAAAACACCATTTCAAAAAGTAACCTAGCAGTGGCATAGCAGAGATGGAGAAGCCTCAGGAAACATGCTGTACTTTGCACTTCAGCTGGTTGGAGGATGGAAGGATGAAGACTGTCAGTAAGGAAGGGTGCCCTTTCACAGCAGGCAAACAACTGAGTGACAAAAATCCCATTAGTCCATTAGTTAAAGACACAAAGATGGTAAAATGCACACATAGGCAAACTGCTCACCATATGTTCTAATTTCCCTTGGGAACAATGTGTGGCAAAAACTATCCTACAGCATGCAAATCAAGTGCAGTGTTACGGGTACTGGCTGTCCTGCAGACTTCTGTTTCTGGGACACCTCAGAGGTATATTAAAACCTCCAAGCAATAATAGTAAGAGAGCATTAGTGATGGCAGAGAAAACTCTTTTGTACCTCTGAGATGGATGCTGGAATTCAACTCTTGAGCACCCAAAAAGGGTGGAGGATCTGTCTGTTCTTCTACACCTACAAACCTACCCAGCTTCATCACCAAAATAACCATGCTTTCACCCAATTATTTAAAAAACCTGATTCCCTCCATTGCATGCCTAAGTTTTATGGCTTCAGTAAAGTGACAAATGTGAGGAAGGAGCAGTTTGGTATGTGCCGTTTGCACATTACACTTATTTTATTACCTCTAACATTTTAAGCTGACAAGGTAGAAAACATCCTGTCCCTATCTATACAAAGGACCAGTTCAACACAGGGGTGTCTGAACAGTTGAAATTAGTGCACATCCCACACAAATGTATTTGTGGAAATAATTTTGTATTATATCCTAACCATTTGAGTTGAACCATCCATTTATATGACTGTATTTTTCTTGACTTGTAGCTTTCCCTTTCAAATGTATTATGACAGATCACTCTTTTGCCCTGAGGTTGGGGCCAGCTTAGAATGCTACTTTAGGATTACAATAAATAAACTTACAAAATATATAAACAAGGAAAAGAAATGGCAACTCTGAGCCATTAATCATTTTTCTTTCACTTCTTTTGGCTTCCTACAGCTATTTCAGTAGCCCTTTGTGAGCCCCAAATGTTCTTTGCTTTTCTGTGGCAAGATCTTCGTGAATTGTTTATTAGCTTGGAAAACTGTTTCTGTCTCTCAGGACAGGCATCAGTAGAAGATATCTGGGACGAGTACTCTGTGAAGAAAGTACCTTTATGCCTTAGGAACTGATGAACAATTCCAAATGATCCAGTGCTGTGAACAATGCTGAACTGAAGATGGGCAAATGTTACCTTCCACCTCTTCTAGTGACTTTAGTGTTGTCTTCATTATCATCTTCTGTTCTCCCTTACCAATTCACTCAGCAGTTTGCCTCATGTGCTACATACCAGCTGACAGATGTATCCTTTTCATTTCACATACTCTTAAAGCCTTGGGCACTGCTTTCTGCAGATATTTATACAGCTCTGGGACCCAGTTGCTGGAAAAGTAGTTTGTACTGAATATTTGTTACATGTTCTACAAGACCCACACATTCTTACTTTGCATAGAGTAAAACAACAACAACAAAAAGGTGCTGATGCTTTGTATGTATTTTGGATGAAACTTAAACAGTACGCCTTGCTGTATTCTGACAGTCTTTCAAAGGTTTTCTCCATAAAAGTATGAATTACATGAGAAACAATTTTCATATATATCGCAGTGCCTTCAAAACCTATCTACCGCCAAGTTTTTTCATTTCCTATAAGCAAGAAGAGTGGGAGAATGTCATTCTCCTGCAGATCACAAGACATTTTTGTGTCCTCATCTCAAACAGTGGAAGAGGAAGGACATCTGCAGCAAAACACACTGCTGAGTCTGTTCCCCAGAGCAGTCAGTAAGAGCAATCAGCCATGTGCTAGTTCTGCTGGTGCAATTTCTTCCTCTTATTTTAATCAGTATGGGACAAAGTGCGTAACTGGTATAAAGAGCACCTACTTTCATTTTTATTTATTTTGAAATTCTCTCTTTTCCTATGTGTATATTTCGCTTTCAGCATACCTTATAGATATATTGGCTACCTATTGAATAAACAGCTCCTGGCTTTGCCACAAGAAGGTGGCAAAATCTAAAGGCTCTTTTGCCGAGTGTGTTGCTGCTGTTCTCTCATTTAGGTGAAAAAGCAATAAAACCAGAATATTTGAAAAATGCCAGAGCAGAACCCTTAAGGTAAAACAGCTGGCCTCTGCTTCAGTTTCTAGGGCAGCATTTTAATAAACATTAGTCACAGTGATTATGGAACATTTATCAAGGATACATCATTTCCAGCATTATCCTGTTTTTGACTCCATATTAGCATAATAACTTGCTTTATTAGTATAATTTGAGATGTTTTAAGGACATGGCTGGAGAATAAGGAGCTCAGGCTGGAAAGCATCTGATTGCCAGTTGCTTGTCTTGCTTGCCAGGGCCAATTAACATATTCCTTCCGTTTTTGCCTTTGTTTAACTTATCAAAATACAAATGTGCTGCAGACTTTCAGAATCACTTAGGCTCCTTGTTCAGGCTTTAGGGGCACATAGCAACATGAAGCACATTCATGCAGATTAAGTGCTCTTTGGAGTATTAGAAACCACTTAATCTGTATAAATATGCTTCAGGTTGCTCAGTTTTTACAACACCTTGAGAAGAAACTGCAGTGGTTCAGGAAAACGTGTGATGCATTATTTAAAAGAAGATATATAATCCATGATAACTTTATCTTCCAAGTGACTATTGTCAGAATCACAGTTTATTTTTTTGTATTTTGTACTTCATTGCAGTGTGTTAATGCAAGCGGCAAGGGGAATTTCCTATTATACACTCTATTACTTTCAAAATTTTGATTTTATCACTGTTGATTTAAAAGATAAGCATGAAAGATGTATAAGTACTGAGCAATTTTACTTTACAAATTTGTGCAGCAGGAAGGATTTACACTTTTAAATGGAAAAGGGTAAACAGTATTTATTTTCTCACCTAGCTAAATATGTTACCCCATGCATAAAAAATCCATGCTTTTTTAGTTTTCATTGACTCTAATTTTAATTTGCAATATTGAAAAGAATGAGGTATGAGACAGGACTAAGAACATCATATTAGAATGTTATCTATTTTGCTTTCAGGGTTTACAGTGTCATTTAGTCTAATAACTCTTTGTAGTATAGTTTAATTATTGCCAAAAATAGAAAGCATGGTTGCATTGCGTAGCTTTCCCAGAGGATGGCTTACATATCCTGAGATAGATTTAAGTTCTAAATTTAATATATGTGCAAATGCAACTGTGTCGTATTCTGAAATCCCTTGTTATTCAAATGTTTGCAGTGGCCATTTGTAAGCAGACAGTGACATGGACAAGACAGCATTCATCATAAAATGCTGGCCCCAAAGAGGTAAATAAGACTTTTGGAAACTGTATGCCTTCTGAAGAACAGAATTCAGTGTGTTGAATTCTAATTTTAGTGACAACTTCTGAGTTTTAATATCAATGAATCCCTATTATGGGAGGAAACCTACACTCTGCAGTCCATCTGGAAAGATTATTTAGTAAATGTCAATCTTCCCTACGTGTATTTCTGGTGCTGTTGCCCCCCTGAGTTGAAGTGCAGCATCCATTTCAGATGTGGTAAGTCAGTGCTAGCTGCTAGAGGCAAACACCATGTCCCCTACCCTTCAGCAGTGAGGTCCTCCATTTGCGAAGGACGCAACATTGCAAGTGAGCGCATTGAGGCTTATTCCTCCCTGAGGTTCTCCTGCATGGACCATAATGGCCACAGTGGTTTAATTCAGGCCCTGAAGGAGGGCTTCCCCTGCCACTGTGATCATAATCTTACCATGGTTTTAACAGCTGCTGGCAGGGCTGCTGTGTTTCCTGCCTGTATACGTGTGATGGAGATGGTGGGATCAGGGGAATACTTATTTACATATTAGGGCAGGCTGAAGACTCTTTTGAGATACTTTAAATAACACAAATGGGACTTGAAAAGGGCAGAATGAGGACCATTTGCTGGGTGCAGAGTTCAATTTTAGCCTTCTTATGCTCCTTTCACATAAAATAACGGAGAATGTGACCTTAGTTGTGAAGGGAACAGTTGTGTATCTATCTGCTCTGGGTCATTTCTTTGTCCCTGTAATAAAGGTCTTTGTTTCACAGAGATTTGCAGACTTACATTTTTTTCTTGTAAGAATACCAAATGTTCTCTTTTGAAAAAATAAATTAAAAAACCTCCAAAAACAAACTACAAAGAAATTTTGGAAATTCTGATTCTTTGCTGTGATAAGCAGTGTCCAACTGCAGTAAAATGGTAAGGCTTCTCAGTTAAATTTAAAATAGATTTTTAAAAAAGGTGAGTTAATGAAGGTAGTTTTCCTAATTTTTAACAAACTTAAGGCACCGGTTGCATTGTTTGTGAATTGCACAAAAAAAGTAGCATTTTTTCCACTGTAGGCTCAGATTTAGTTCCCTGAGTTATATCCAGTGCAAGCACTGAAATGTTATAGAACCTCTACTGCACAGGGGTCCTTTGCCAGAAGCTCTCTGCAGGAATGGGCTTTAGTGTTTTTTTGCATTGGATTTTACTGTACTGTTGGTTTTATCATTCTTGATCTCTGCAAATGTGCTTTATTGTCTGGATCATTTAATTTTGTTATGCAAACGTGCTTCATTTTTTAATGATAAAATGTTAGCTTGCTCTTCAATAACAACTGTTTTTCCTTTCAGAGCAACTGATGCATAAAGTCTAATCTTTTGTAGTTGAAGGAAGATGTTCTTTAAGAATTGATTTAGGGTCTGCCTTTGTCTTACTAATTTTTAATTACATGCGGTCAGACCTAATTAATCTGAATTAGTATGCAAAGCTCCTTTTTAGAACTAAATAAAATCAGATTAACAAGTAAAGGATACATACAAGGATGTGTTACAAGGTTGGTTAAAAGTGAAATCCTTTTTTTTCTTAAACATACAGACATTTCTGTCTGAACAGTTTGTGTCTTCTAATTGGCTACACAATTTTGCTGTGTTACAGAGCTTTAATTCCTTTTGAATTTTGCATGAAGCATCTAAGCATCATAATAATATTATGCAATAAAATACCTTTGTAGGAGTTTAAAACTGGATTTAACAAGATCAGTTCAGCCAATGCCTTTATGAGCACAAGTGTGTTTAAAGAGGTGGCACTATGTTGCAATTTCAGAAGTCACCTTACTTGTAAACAGTGGCTGATGCAACCTGATATGAATTAAAAGCAGCTGTGATGATGGTGAAGGCCCCCCCTTCCCTCCAAGCAATCCTTTCCTCTTGTTCCTGGATGCTCACTAGTTTTGTATTGGCTTTGGTGCTTGTTGGAGCACAACACATTACCTCAGCTAACTAAAATGGCAAAAAATAACCTGGCAAAAGAGTGAAAGGTAGAGCGAACTGGATGAGTTTACCTACGGGTCAGACAAGCACTGAACTTGGTGAGATGGAGGGGAGAAGCTAAATGTGTAGTGAAGGGACAGGAAGGGGAGTGGAAGGAATAAAAGGAAAGAGGGAGCAAAATCTCCAACTTTCAGACACTGTGGACCACTTGTCAGCTCTGTCATAGTGTGAGACTGTGCCCTAAGGAGGCCAAAATCAAGTCTGCAGCTCAACAATGTGCTTGAGCATCCTGTTTATCTCACAGGAGCAGCCTCACTGGATTTAAGTATGTGCTTTAAGCAGAGGTAGATTTGAAAATCCACTATGGGCATCTGATTAAAATGGCTCCTGACTCTGCCCCTGCCCTGGTGGAGCATGCCGCTGTCATGGGGTTTAGCTAGTAGGACCAAATATGCTCTTCTCTGGGCAGAGGCCCCAGATATGCAGAAACCTCCTTAGATAAAATTGCCCTTTAAAAAATTATTGCAGCCTATTGTAGTACTACGCATTTATTTATATTTGTTTATATTTGCACAGTACCATAACTCTGCATCTCATCTCTACATCTCATCTGTGTTTCTAAAACAAAACGTGGCATGTTACACTATTAGCATTCTGTTGGAAAAAAATATTAAAAAGCTTCTCAAATACAATGGAAAAAGCTTCTCTAGCAGGACATTAGTTATTTTAATTTGAAATCATAAATACTCCTCTAGTAGAGGACAATAAAAGCTTTATACTTGAACAAGCCATGCCCTATTTATACTACGTTTTGCCATGATGTATTTCTGTACTGTGTACAATAAAATACAAATGATTCAAATTCATCAAGAAGGGATTAATTGGCATATAATAGGGGATCTGGCTACTACACTGGCAAGCTGCCAAAATGAAAAAAGAAAGAAGTTTGTGGAGAAGGGAATATAAAAATACATGTGAGTGCAAAAAGCCAGCAACTGTAGGAATAAGTCTATGTGGAAGCTAAATCCAGATATGTGACTTGACTTATACCAAAGAACAGTAGCGACATTATGAGACTCCCAACATGGAATGATTTCTATGGGTCATTCATGTATTTCATTTTATTTAGGCTTAAACTGAATTGCTTGAGCAGAAAGGTGGAGATCTGATATGGCTGTTTGGAAAGCGGGAACCCAGATGAGCAGAAACTACCATGCTGGCATGCTGATCATATCTCTTCAAGCTGAAAGGCCTAACACTGCAAATCCTTGGCTCTCTGATTAGGCGCATTTCGTAGCTGGGGCCTAAGTCAGGAAAATTCATTAGTCTTGTCTTCTTTTTTTTTTTTTTTATTTTCCTGTTTCTTATGGCTATATTCCCCATTCATTTCTTGTACTGCTGTAGATTTTCAACAATGATCACATTATTGGTCAAACCCAGACTCTCTTTCCCATCCCCCGTCAGAAAAAGGACAAACAGAAAGGCTATACAGTTTCTTAAAAATCCGCTGTTGCACTTATGAACTTTAGCTGTCAGGCACTTAGATGCGATGTTTTTCAGGAGGGATAAAATTCTGTCCATTTCAGTGCTGTTCCGCTTGCCCTTAATTCTCTTCCTTCATTCTGGATAAATAAAAAGATTAATTTCCACACATTCCTGAAGCTCTGCTTGGCTCTAAATTAGATCAAGTTGGGAGTTTTGCTCATTACAGCTCTTCCTCCCTGCTGGCAGAGAGACTCTTGTATTTGTCACTTGTCTTCTTCCTGTTCTCCCATCCTTACAATTCAGTTGTAAACCACACATGACCATCATTCAACCAAAGAACAAACTATAGGAGCTTTTAAACTTGTTTCTTACTGTAAAATATGTACAAATAAATGCACAGTACTTCCAGACAAACCCTTATATTGCTAATAAAGTTTTAGATGCATAGAAAATTATGCAGCTGAAAATATGGTGGAGCACAAATTTTAAATGGCTGCTTATCTATCTCATTAGAACAGCATTTCAGCATTTCAGTGTGCTAGAGTGTCACTTTCGTTTTGTTGGTCCTCCCCTTCAAGAAGAATTACTGTCTTTCCTTACGCAGGCGTATTCTGCGACAACAGTTCCCATCATGTTTTTAATACATACGTATATACATTTCAGATCCATAAAAAGCTATACATAGTATGAATCATCTGTTTCATAAACTTGACTGTGCTGTTATCAGAACTTATAAAAATAATATGACAGGCAGATCTTAGCAGAGTGTCTATCCACCAGCTATTGTGAAGACAATCATCAACCACACTTTCAGTCTTCACCACCTTGGTTGGAAACCTGTCCCTAGAAGTCAGAGGGAATACAAACATGCAGGAAGCCAAAAGTCTGACAAATCTGATTTTTCAATAACCTGGAATATGTGTTTCATAGCAGAGGTCTTTGAAAACACCTCGTCGATCCCACCTTCCTATTTATACTGAAGGAGATCCAGGCTGAGGAATTTTGCTGATTACAGCAGCACCAGTGAGACTGACCAATATGATACCATCTAGAAGCTTTGCTGCTTTACAAACCTTGCAACTTTTCTAATAGCTTCCCGAAAGTTCGTGCAGACTCTTGAGGTATGGTATGCTCCTATACATAGGCATGCACATAGGAAATGTCTTGACTGCTTGTTGTTCTAGATGGCCTCAGACAAGCCTCACTGAAATAAGTGAATATGTTCATACTGTACTCAGTGAAGTCAGGTTGGTATTGGTAAAGTTTTTGTTGTTGTAAAGCTAAATGACAAAGCCAAGTGGCAAATGATGTCAGTAAGTTACAGTCATTTTTCACCAGAAAAAAACCCCTACCTTAATCCCCTTCTAGGGGATTGTGCTTATGCATGGCTTTTTTAGAAAGGCGCTAAAATACCAGGACTGGTCAATATGAAGTGGCCAAAACACATGACAAAATGGGTTTTGAAACTAAGCAATTAGTCTTGTGAATAAGGAGCCAAGGAAACTATCTTAGCACTTTTCTATCTATCTTTTTTATCCTCCTGTAAAAGCGCTAAGATGATTTGAGTGGCCAGTGTGGACACAGGGATTTTGGTTACCACTAGATCAGTCAGACCATATTAATCTTACCACCTACAAAAAATGTAGGAACAGTAATAAAATAACCCCCATAGCACCTCTGGGAATTCATACAAGGCCTTATTTAAAATTAGAGAAGAGAGAAAATAATGTTGAGTTCAGCTTCCAGAAAGTAAGACTTGTCTCTGCTCTGAAATGATGTGAAATTTTATGTGATTTTGTGTGATAAGGTTTATGATCACACGCTTGCTAATAAGTCCTTCTATACTTGCACAGCTGAGCTGAATATCACCCAAGAAATTTGGATTTAGGTGAAATTAGCATGTTTTTATGTTGAAATGCATTTATGAATGAGAACAAGAAACTGTACTTATCTTGCTATTTTTCTAGAGCTAGCAAGTTCATTAAAGACATTTAAAAACAGTTTAATACATGCTTGACCGTAAGCCCTTATTTGGGCTTGACTTTAATGGTATGCAAGTTCTCATTTGATTTAAAGCATAGGTTGAAGCATTTTCAAAAGTGGGGATAAATTTCCATGATGCAGATTTGTATGAAATTCACAAAAGACAGACAGGTGAAAAGTTAATCTCATGTTGATATAGCTTTTTCTTCAAAATTGCCACCCGTCAATCCCTACTTCCTGGTTACTATATTCAGAGTATATTCAGTCATGGGAAAGTTCAGAAAGGAATAATTTTGTTTTCCTAAATATCAAAAACCTCATTTCTGCCTAAATATGAGGCATAAAAGTTGTCTGAAAGAGAAGAAATGATTCATTTAGCTTAAGATGCAGCTGTAATAAACATTTGGCTAGTATAGAGACATTTGTGAAAGTGAAAAATTCGTATTTAATATAGCACTTGTAAAGGCAGACAAGGTATAAGGGGCAAACTTCTGGTGAGATATACTCAACCGTGCTTCTGTTTCACTAGTTCAGCACTGGAAGTCCCCTTGCTTCTGTTGAAAAAACAGCTCGAACAAAACACTAATGAATATACATAGATGCAACAAATCCTGTACTGGCAGAGGAACAGATTTTATGACCTAATAGGTCTTTGCTCTCTCCAAAGGCTATAATTCTCTGAAAAATGAATCCCTTTCCATGGAAATACAGGTATCTACTGCACAAAACAATATTATTTTGCAGAGTGATGTGAGTTGGTTATACTGTGTACAGCTCACCTACACTTTGATAAGGGTAGAAAATAAGCAGATAACCAAGATTTTAACAATAAAGGCCCAGAAGCATAAATGACTTTTTTTTAAACAATTACCCCATTTCTAGGCAACCCAGCCTGCTGCCTGAATAGTTTTGTGTTTTCCATAATCCCACTAAAGTCTTACACAGCCTTGCTGAATTTAATTTCTTCAGTTTCCTATTTGTATCCCTGTACTTTCTCAAATTAACCATTATTCTAGTGATGTTGAGTTATACAGAACCTTTTGATTAAAGTCCTACCAAACACAAGGAACCTTCAATATAGCTGAAGTTTCCACAGGGATCAAACCAGCCTCATCTGCTTCTTTATGCCGAATTACAGAAACCATGTGACATGGCACACATTGCTCCTCGCTTCAGCAATCCAAAACATTGTTTAAACAAGAAGGTACATTGGCACTGCATATGATTCCCAGAAGTACAAAGAAGAAAATTTCAGAGGGGTATGACTCAACAAACAGCCTTAAAAAAAAAAGATCTACTTTCATTTCCTGTTGGAATCAGTAACAAAATAAATTTCCCTTTTTTTGACCAGCATCAAATTAGCTCTTTCCAATGCGAGCCAAACTCAGCTGCTGTTCATTTGGTACTGCTTTCCTTTGTGCTTTAGGCTAGGCTATGCAATTAATTTTTACTAAGGTCTGTTGAGTAATTTTACTGAAGCCCACTAATTTTTACCAAAGCCCTCTGGATAATTTTATTCAGGTCTGCTCAGCAG